>NW_020439103.1:534934-555140 GCF_000699045.2 Agrilus planipennis
TACTAGACATTGATTTATTTAGTTTTTTTTTAACATTAAATTGTGTATATAGTCAGGTTTAAATACCGCAAATTTCATTATTTTTCCTGAAGAAAATTATTTTTGGAAGAGTTTTCTTTCAAAACGTATTTCTTGATTTTTTATGTTTGTAGTTTAATTCATGGATATTAGATATACTTAATTGACCGTTGCTAGGTGGAAATATTTAAACAAATACTTAATGATTCCTAAGATAGCAAAATAATCGATTCAAAAGTAACCTAAATTAAGAATAATTAAAAGACATTAGACTAACTAGTACACTGGGGTTGTTTTCCAAAAAAATATTTATTTATTACGTACTTTTGGGTATGTTATATATATATATATTATATACCAATAAACGAATAAAATGAAGAATGTGACCCCCATATTCATTCGTCCACCTGGTACAACATATAAAATATCTCATTGCGGAAAAGATTCAGATTTCAGCGTTCGCTTTACTTTTTCGTGGTAGTTAAACACTTCCTAGTAAACACCGCATGCACCTACCATAATCAGCAATTTACTGTAGTAAAAATACCCATCTGTTAAAAGCCATCGTCTTAACGAAACGCGATAGCCGTATTCGGTTACTAAAAAATGGTACCGTGGAAAATGTAACACTTGCATCAACTTGGAATACAACCATTTAAAGGCGCATTTGCAAATACAGTTTATAAATAGTACATACAATGTAATTTTATATTCATCACTCGTCGGTAAATTATTATTAAGTTTGCTATTATAATAGCAACGAGTGCATTACAATGTTACCAACAAAGCGGTCAAAGACCTAAACGCCTATATTTTAAGTCTTTTATGAAAAGATTCGTAAAATGTAGAAATTACCTTAAATTCAATAAACAACATACAGTTTTAGTTTATTTCTTTTTGTACAGATAGATGCATATATAATAATCAATAAATAGGCACTCCATATTATATTTTATTTTTTGCAATATTATGATTTTTGAACGAATAATTACAAACAAATAACTTACCTTGCATCCAAAAATATCAGTTTCAAGTCCAAACTGGCCCGAAACATGAACATGTTACTGTGCAACTTAATTTCGGTGATAGCACTAGGAGGTAATGAATGCCCGACGGCGACTAGGCCCATATTTTGGAAACAGGCTTCATACGGAGACGAAGAGGCGGAAAATTGCTTAATTTTCAAATAACCGGAACAATGAATCACCTGCAACAATTGCAATTGTCGGAGTCATCATCATCATTACTATAACTGCAAACATTGTGATACGAAATGAATATTTATGCCCTAACTGGTATGTTTTCAGGATGAGTTAAAACCGAGCAAACGTTAAGTCAAAACCGAGCCACTTACGAGTACAGCACTAGATAATTGATGAAGTGATGATGAAAGTCTGTATTTTTAAATATCCTACAATTTTGTTAAAAGAAATAAGCACTTTGGTCAACTGTATCGAGTATTTTTCGTATTTTTTATAATCTAGCAACAAAATCATGTTGCTGGGGTAAAATATGGGCAACAATATATAAGCATTCATCTCATTTGTATTGATAGTGGCGTATTTATGCTCAGTATGTTTTTATGGTGACTTATAACCGAGTGCACATTGATTAGAAACCGAGTCGTCTAGGAGTACAACATTACGTATTTTATAATAGCTCCCTTAATGAATTACTGATGAACTATCTGCATTATTAAAGTTCCTACAATTTTATTAAAAGGAATATGAATTTTTGGTAACTGTATCGACTATTTGTCGTATTTTTTATAATGTAACAAGAAAATCATGTTGTTAGCGTAACAATCGATGCAAAAAGGACCAACATGGGTAACAATACACATGCAAATAAGTTACGTACACAAGTATTCATCTGATTTGCATCGAAAGGCGTACATTTATGCACGCCCGTAATTAGTATGGAAGAAAATAATTAGTATGTGCATGGTTGTAAAGGCTAATATGTTTCGGTGAAAAACTGCATAATTAACTCAAGGAACCAATGAAGCTTGAGTGCATGAGGTGTACACGTGTGACCGTTGCACTTGCATATCTCTGCACTAATTAATTTTTATGTAGAGGCCCTTTTCACTGACGGATGTCCTGCTACGTTTTCTGTTTTTTTTTTCTTTTCTATTAAAACAAAGAACCGACACCAATGACGGCATACAGACACAAAAGGGGGAAGTACCGCAATGGAAAGCATCGCGACAACTTACGTTTTCCTACACGTAGGAAATAAAGTTTTTATAATAATTAAAGTATAAATTAATGTAGTTGAAGTCCAAAAAAATTTGGACTGTAAATGCAATAAAAATTACCATTTTTTTTATCAAGAAATACGTACAACGTTGCTACAAATTAAATCATCACTTTTTAATGAACCGTTGGAAAAATTGTACTTTCAGGGGTTTCTTCTTGAATATTAAAGCAATAATGTAGATTAATTCATGAAGAATCTTGATCAAATTTAGTGATATTTGTATCAGAAATCGCATTTACTCTTTATTAGAAATTGCCATCCAAGCCGAAGAAAAACTCGTACTTTCAGGACTGGGGTAAGGTGAAAATTGAGATGAAAGTATGACATCCCTTTTCGCTTTCAACCCAGATGGCAAGTAACACCCTGGACGGAATACCAGCCGAGTATTTTCTTCTCTTGGCGCGTAACAAATTTTTTTTGAAAGGCGTGTATTTCCCAGGATGTACTTTGTTATACATATATTTCCGTAAGCTTAAACATTAATGACAGATTCGAAACTAAAATATGTTGAGATTGAGAATAATCAAAAAAGTTGTATTGTTGGTATGAGTGACACATCCGGGTTCTTTCAGGCTTTCTTTAGTTTTCTGATCGACTTATTAATGTTAATGCTTATTATTTGACAGTATTTTATCGTAACGAAAACAAAAAAAAAATAGGAATTTATGCAGGTATTACAGTAGAAGTCTCAACATTTTTTTTTTCGTTTTATATGATAGTGTACATTGCAGCAGAATAACACTAAAAGCAATTTATGAGTCAACATCAAACACCATTTCAGCCCCATTTAACTTCTTTTCCTCATTCAGTATTGCTGTGTCTAATATGCGTGTTAATTTAATTGTGCACTATTTGTTAAGACCGACTTCTATCACTCCGGCTTAGAGGGTAATCCTAATCCGCAATTTAGGAAAGCTGTGATACGCATTTATATACGTTACAGATATATATACAACTTTTATTGGCGTTTTTTGTTTGTTGCTGTTACATTGTTTATTTGAAGTGAGAAACGTGCCCGAACTTGCATTTTTGTGCGTTTAGGGCCGGATAAGAACAGGTGCAACAATGGCAAGGGTAATTTTTATCTAGGTAATTTATGCGGGGGCGAGTTTCATAGGCGAGCGCGTGACTAGACAAAGGATGCCGTTGGGGCGGTTTCATAGATCACACTTCGCTGTCAAATGTATTGTTGTTTATAGTCTTATGTATGTATTTGTTTCGTAATGCGTTTGTTACCTTTTGGCAACTGTAGTATTTGCTTTTTAACGGTAGCTCTAGTGTTATAGTAGCAAGGTATGCAGTTGAAGATGACAAAACTTTTCGCTAAATAATCATTCTGATTGTTTGTGTAAAAGATTTAAAGGATCTGTTATCTCTTCTTTTAAATATGCAAGATCACAATTTTTAATTTTGACATATTTGAGTTGTTATTAAACAATTGCAAAAAAATTAGCGGGTCTAATTCGGATATATAATTGGTTGCATACATTGCATACCTCCGTACGTAATAATTCTATTATGGTAATAAGTGAAAGTACTTACTTTATAGCCGCCGTTTGTTAGACCTGCATTCCGCTTGGCTAAAACGCATTTCATACGTAGAAAAAACAATCTTTCGGTTTCATAGTCATGTAGGGGTGGAGGTGGAGGAGCTCCGGGAACTGTAGGTAATGTAGGGCTTAAGACAGCAGTCATTTCGTCGTGATCCGCAGGGTGAATATACTCATATATGCTGTTTCCAGTGAGTTCAACCTGAAATAAAAACAAATGTTACTGTTAGACAGGGTAATTACGACATAGGGTTTTACAATAAATGAAATAATAAATAAAATTATTAACATAATTACATTTTAGTCAAAACTTGACTGAAACAATCTATCTTAATTCATTAATATGACAATTTTGGCTCTCTTTTTTAAAAGCTCATAATCTTTCGCTTTTAATTATTTATATACACTAAGAAAGTTAGGCTTAAAATTTCAATAACTCTGGTTGCTCAAAGCAAAAGCCCACAAGTTTACCTTTTAGTGAAAAATCAACTGAAAAAGCTGTTTTAATTCATCAATATGATAATTTTGATTAGAAAAATCAATTAAACCTTACTCAAAAGTAACAACATGCTGGGCTTTCGTTTTAAGTATATATGTGCTAAGAAAGTTAGGCTGAAAGTCCCAATGACTTTCCTTAACCAAAGCAAAAGCTCAAAGCTTATTTTTTAGTCAAAACTTAACTGAAAAATCTGCTTTACTTCATTCATAATTCGTTTGATAATGTGTTCTTATTAATTACTGGTAACTTAACAAATTATAGTTCAGATTTTGTATTATTGAAAATTAAGCTTAATGCCTCAACGAATCTTTTATTGCTCAAAAGATTACCTTTTAGTTCAAAACTTAATCAACAAATTTGTTTTAATTCATTGGTACGGTGATATTTTACTTAATACCTGACTTAACACCAATAATAATACAATATACTTAGACTGTTAGGGATATTTTTGATCTGTGCGCAGGTCTGGCTTGAATGTATGTCGTTTTTTAATTGTATTCATATGTGCGCAGGTCTGGCTTAAAAGTATATCCTTTTTTAATTGTATTCAATTTTTTTGTGTTTGTGCGTGACATATTTATATACATAGATAGGTATATGTGACCATTGTGGACACGCCTCTCTCAACTCTCATGAGGACTTTCGATGCCTTTGTTGCTTACCTTACCTGGTTCTTCGGGCAGGTGTTATAAGTTGTCAGATGGTTGGCAGTTGTACCCACTGACGCCATTTTTGTAGGTCGAAACTTTTTCTACAGCGTAAGTAACGTACAATCTGTATGTCTGCCCCATATTTTAAAATTTACATTTCTATTACTAGAAACGATTCTTCTTTAGTATTTAACGTGCTAATTTTACTGTTTAGTTTACTGTTTTTGTCGGAAGGACGCAATCTGTACCAAAAATTTTCTCAAATGACACATACGGCTATACGAGTTGTGTAACGTAACTAATACTACCTATTAGGATAGCGTAAATTACAGGCGAACTAACTTAAAACTAAACGTGAATTGGACACAGGTTTTATTGAAATAGTTAACTACAGCGTCTAATAATAAATAATTATAATTATAAGGTATTAGGGTTAATAATTACCTGTGATAAGCCTAAATGAACCGATGCAGTCTCAGATATGTACATAATCTTGCCATCAGGTGCAACTACAAAGATGAATCCGTCTAAAGTTTGTAACAGGTAAGATCCTAGTTCCTTGATTGGTGTTTCTCTTGGGTTTATAACGGGAGACGCACCCCATGCGTCCCCTAAACCTGAAAATAAACGTATATTGTGTAGAACACACCTGGAGTGAAAAGTGTGGATATAATAAGTTAGTTTCTCTGCCATCGTTAAAATGTGATGTTGTAAATTCTTTGGCGAAATCGTATAGAGATATATACAGTATTCTGTACTGTATAACAAGGATAACGATAATAAGTATTAGTAACAAAATAAATTTGAAATTAAAAGACATTATTTATCTATACATAAATGACTACAAATATCAGTCTCTTTGTTTCTTCTATTCTAAAAATTGTTAGCTTAGATTATTCTCATGAAATTATTTGTTTAAATCTTGCAATTGTTGAATTTATAGTAAAACTATTGAACCCTTCAAGTGCTTAATCTACGGAATTCCCCACACCTTCTTATAAAATCAAACTATTATCTGAGGTACCTACAAATCTGGGGAATCCCCGACCCGTCTCATAATATAGTATCATTATTCTTTCTTTCTTTATTTTGTTCGGTAATTTCAATATTGACCACTGCAGTCCGACTATAATAAAATATATCGCTCTTGGTGGTCGATTAGAATTTATATCTAAGTATTGTAAAAGTATATTAAGGACACTTACCGTCGGGAAACACTTGCCTCATTTTCAGGTAGGATGTGGTGAGTCTAATAACTGAGGCCTTATCGAGTTGCGAAGTAATAGCAGCGGGAAGGGGTAGGAGTTTTGCCAATTCCAAAAACTCAGCGTTCTCTTTTTCTCGTCTAGATCGCGCCGCGTTTTTACTCTTCTCTTTCATAGTGCAACGAAGTGGTTCAACTGGAACCACTGGAAATAAAATATACACTAATTAATACATTATTAATAAATATATCACAAAATTAATTAATAGAATTATAAATTAGATATTGTCCTTCATAATATTCGTACAGATTAGAAAGGAGTTAGGAATACTGTGATGCATTTCTATTAGAACTAAATTGCACAAAGTGCACAAAATGATACAAAATGGAGAAACCTCTAGTAAAATATAAATAAGAGATTTCTCTTAAATCCTGCATCCGAGATTTCGTGGGGATTCCCCAGCTTATATTGTCGCGTTTGTAAGTGTCTAGACTTGTCCTTGTCTTTCAGAAACCCTTTTAGCTGGTTTGAAATGCTTAAAATTAGGAAAAAATGAGTAAATTTGAAGTATCTAAGGTGTGTATGTTTTTCAAAAGATGTAGAGGACATAAATAGTAGGTAAAGCTCGGTAGACATTGTGTAATACATTAATTTTAAGAGATGGCAAAGGAAAATCCATAACAACCAACAACCGAATGCGTTAACATCATAAAGCGTTTTATTAAATTCTTATAAAATAAAAATAAGTATAATATTTCAATTTTCTCACACCTAATAGGGGTAATTTATTCTCAATCGTGTGAGAAAAACTTGTCTAACAAATAGAGTAGTACTATTACTACATTTTTGGCTATCGTTGAAATTCATTATAAAAAATTGTGAGCACTATTAACTAGTGAAGTCTGTGATACTGAAGATCGAGGAACACTGCGACAAAATGAGAAAAAACTTGTATTATGTACTTCAAATTCAAATTTCACACTTGACTATACAGTAGATGTGTACGTGTATCTATGTGTTTGTACGAGGCTGTGGTACAGGACTTGTACTAACGAATACATGAATAATTAACGGGAATTCTAAGCTACCAGACGAGACCCTCGAGCAAGCTGAGTCGTTACTTTATTAAAACGCCCTCTACCTCCCTCTTTTTAATAATTTGGTCGCTAATGAACTGCAACGGTGAAACTTTACTTGATAATTTGGAAATACCGTGGACTGCGCATTGTTATAGAATGTTAAAAAAGGATGAAAAACTTATCAACAATTCCTTACAGATAAACAAAAATGCGACACTTTTATAAAATTACCAATAGGCTTGTCTTTTTGGCAGAGGTGCTACTATCAAAAATCGTATGATGTATTACGGTAATTGGAGAAAATAATATGTAAATCGTAACGCACAAATTTTTCTAAATATTTTTAAGAAAATTCTGGAGGAACCAAGCACGCCTTTATTAGCTTCCGAAACTATCTAAACTAAAATTAGGATAAAGTTCTAAATGTAAATAAACATTTAATAAAAGGGCGGGCCTATTTGCTTTCAGCTTTTAAAGAATTGGTGATTTAAAATATTACCTATACGTAAATTTTTTATATTTTGGACAGTAAACAAAACTGCATGGTCGATTTTTTATGACATATCACTCAAAAACAAAAAATTCATCAACATTATTTTACCACCTTTAAGATTAGTTAGAAAACCATAATTAAATTTCAATTCCTAGTTCAAATTCTGACGTAAGAGTCTTATTTTTACTTGATACCTTTGACAACTTATGTTAGAAAACTACAACTGCAACAAAAGGAATAACACAGAGCACTAACAATCAACAAACTTACTAATATTATTACATATCTATTGATCTTGTGCTTTATGAGAAAAACAGTGTTGGCGCAATTCTTACACACCAACGAAATACATGAATGGATTCTCAATTCAAGTTGTATAATAAATATTCATTAGAATTTAAGGAATTTGAAATGAACAATCAACTTTAGGTATTTTGACTACTATTAGAAGTGCTTCTTCAGGAAGACGATAATAAAAGCAACTTAATACGAACTACATATTTAAAGTGTTGAGGCGTTGATTTTAGTAATCATTATAAAAAGTAATTACTAATTACCTGTTACGGTCGAGTGAAGGTTTACATTATAAATTGCTCATTTAATACAGAATTTCTATTGATCTTCTTCGGAAAAGTCATCCGCAGCGATAATCAATGACTTGGGTTATACATATAAAGTTACAGTAGGAAAAGACAACACGAGCGAAGTACATACACTTACTCTGACATCGTGATCCAAGATTGGAGAAAGGAAAATTAAAAAGTTATTTCATAAAGTAGAAATTTTCCTTAAGTCGAATAACTAACTGCATTAGGATTTCGAGTTAGGGAAGTTTAATTATACTTAATTCAGTTGTGAAAATTAATTAAATTAATTAAGCTCTTGGACTAATTAAGTAGGCATCAAACATATTTCTCACATTTCTATTAAATTAAAATCACAATTTTTAATTGATCATTCAAAATATTTCTGTATAATTTCTTTTGATCTTTATTTATTCAATTTTTTTATATCGAGTCAATAAATTATTATCTACTTACATGACGATAAACGAGGAAATTTTCTTTGCAGTAGATCTGGATGATATCTCATTACAAAAACTTAACACTTAATTAAGTACGTACTGTCTTTGTCACCTTTTAAACAATTCGCGCCTTCAAGAACCCGATTAATTGTAGGTGGCTGCGATACTGAAAGCTTCCTTGCACTTTACCTTGTACTTATAAACATTGAATGAAAGTGCGAAAGCTCCATCCTCATAGGTATTTGTCTCATCCTGGTGATCGCCCAGATAAATTTTCAGGATAGTTTTCCAATTCATGACCGAAAAGTAGCATTAAAATTTTTGGCCGAACCAAGTTGCCTCTTTTACAACAGGTAGGTGGTGAAATTTAGGAATTCCCATGTTAATAAAAGACTTACGGACAGGTATTAAACATTAGAATGTCGGCCACACAAATGGCTTCCATAAAAATTAGTTATAGTTATAAACAGTGTAAAGTGCAATCATATTTTGTGGTTTTAGTTTTTTATCAATAAAAAATTAGCTAAAAGACTAATCGAACATAAAAGAAAATCAAAATTATTAAATCTTTAAAAACATCTCAATTTTTTCATATGCTGACTCGCAAATTTAATTAGCGATCATGAATAATAAAAAGAACATGAAATAATCAATAAACGGGAAGTGTCCTGTATTTTCCACGTGTTACTAGGTAATTAACTCTTTCTATTGTTAGAGGCGACACATTATAATACTCTACGACTTTCAACAACAAACGTTCTTTGATTAGTTGCGATTATTTAATTTGCATATAATTGATGCACGAACTGCCTACTGATTCGGGTAAATAATTGAAGCCCGTTTATTTGGCAATATTTATTTGGTTAATTACATTGAATTCATTCGGAAAATGGAGTCTAATTTAACTATTATTACAACAGCATTCAAGTTTAGACAGAAATATATCGTGTTTTAGCATTAAAATATATAGTTTGTTGCAAAAGTGCTTTTTAGTATGAGTATTTGTTTAAATAAATAAAAAAATTAACTATAATCTATAAGCTACATTAGTTCTGTATCCATACAGACCAATAGCACCACTCAATTCGCTCAGAAAAGCCTGAAAAACGGTCTAACATTGATCAATGTTTCGGAGACTTCAACGTTGCGTCAAGCGACGAACCCTTTCTTTTAAATTATATTAGTCGCGATAAGATCAAACCACGATCTTGAAATTTGGTATACAAAGGTTTTTCGACATGTTCTATCCATTAAAAATAGTTTCATCGCAGTAGCACTTCCGGTTTCTACCGGAAGTAGTTGCCAGATTTGCTGTTGTTCAAAATATGAGAAATCTTCTCTAATAGTTACAATTTTAGTTTGAATGTGCCTTTATTTTATGATTAACATTTAAATTATTTATTTTTTTGTATCTAATTGAAAGTAATTAATTGAAATAGATGCATATGTACCTAATTAACATAACTTATTGACGTTTCAACTCAAGTCAATATCATCCTGAAAGTGAATTATACAAAAAAAAATCGTAAAGCAAAAACACAAACTCGTACACATATACAATAATTTTGACTTATTCCGGAAGCTGTGGACGAATGTGCTTTTGTTCTATGTATCTCGACCTCCTTTTCTGAGACAAATTTATTGTCTTCAAAAACTTGCTATTATCAAAAACAAAAGTTGAAAATTTTGAGTTGTGGCTACATCTTGATATCTTGATTGTAATATTAGAAAAAAACAACTTTTACGTTCTTCAGACACCTTTTTATATAGACTACAATGGTGTCGGAAAAATTTAAAAAAAGTCATCCCCTTTGAAGTTATGACATAAACTTGTATTTTTTTAAATAGGAAACGTAATTGGTTATATTTTAGTTAAAAAGATATTTTTTTTGTCCATTCAAATATACTTAATATCGTATGTGGGGTCGCATTCGACGGATAAGCATTTAATTACGAAAATAATCTTTTGGTAGTGTACCCCTTTGCGTTTTTTATATTGATTTCTAGTGGGGGTCTGTTATCTATGTGGTAGTGTGCATTTGTTTGATTTTTTATTTGTGTGTAACTACCTACGCGCTGAAATTTGTCTAGCAATCAGTTTTAATGCAACCTGTCTTTACCGTGGTATAAAGTGACAGGTTGGGATTTCCCATGGAAGCTTACCTTTTCGTAAGTGAGAACATCTGGAAGCATTTAGAAAATAATATTTACGCATAGCGACCTGCTGCATTTGAATTTTATCATTTGGGAGTGGTATTTCCTAAGGTTTCTCACACCCCTGCAATGAAGGTAATAATGGCAATAATAATAAAACAGTTTCCGAATTCTTTGAAACTTTGCCCATGGCAAGTTAGGTATACCTATTAACACTACACCTGAGTTTACGGTATCCCATTCAATGAATTGTGAAACAAGTGAAAAATGTGGGTACAGTTAACATTTTTAACTGAATTTAAGTTAGGTTAACAGGTAACCATCATGCGTTTGTTGTATCATTATTGTGTTGAAATTTTCAATCATTGGTTTTATGCATAAAAAAATAGTTGACATTGCAACATTGATTACCTATTGATTTGAAACGGGAAACTATTAATTGTTTCTACTGTCTTTATTTATTCTCTTAACTAAAATGATATTAAACACGAACAGGCAGAGCAACAACATAGAAAATAACAAATGGTTATTTATTGTTTTTATGTTTAATTCATTGACGAAAGATTTTCCTGTTATTAAGGGGAAAAACATATATTACAGTATAATGTGTTTAAAGCAATTCCGGGTTGTTTCGTAATACGTCATTTTTCACACTTTTTACGGTTTCTTTGTTTATTATCTTTTCATAAATAATAATATTAAAGATACGATGTGCAGATGCAAACTGGATATGTAAATCTTTTGTCAACTGAAATCAGAGGAATAAACGCAAAGTATCAGGTGTATAAATTAAAATTCCCCTACCATCATATACTGACGAAATTATAATGGTATATTGATTGATCTATCTGAATGATATCGGTAGATAAAACATTTCATTAATGTGTCATGTCAACGTAATCGACGTCTAAAATCAGCGATGCTGTGTCTTTATCGCTCAACTAAATATCAAATAATATACCGGTTCCGAAAGCGTGAAACGGGGCGTATGACATATGCAATATCAAAGTAGGCACTATTCGATCTGCCGCTTCTAATAGATATATATATTAGTAGTAAAAATCTTCAAAATCAGTAAATAATAGGTAAAAGAAGATAGTTAAGGTATTAGAACCAGTTGAAAATCTCGTGAATCCTCACATGCGCACGTGAAGTACTTTATTGTATTAATTACGAAAACATTGACTCGACTGTATGAACTCTTATCAATGCGATATGGTGGTCCAAATTAACTGTAAACCGTGACGACAAACTATTTTTAAAAGTTAGAAATGTAGAAATCGATGAATAGGCGAAGTTTTGTTGCTACGTCACTTAAGGCCAGGGTTCATGAGATTCTCAACTACCTCTACTCATGCTTTCTGAAATTTGAATTGTCTAAGTAAAGCTAAGCACACACACATCACAATCGGACGGACGGCACACAGTTGATACTCGTCGGAGTCGACTTCTTGAATTCGGTTTGTTATTAGTGTCAATTGTCTATAAAATGACTGGAAGAAAGTGGTAAATGATGTATAAAAGTAGCAGATTAGTAGATGGATAAGACGAATTTGATTTGAAGAATAAGTGAACTCTAAAAATTAATCTGTATTTCTTGTAATTTTCCGAAAATACTATAATACATATAATTACTTATATTTTATTTCTTCTGTGCTGTTCCGTCCGTCTGTCCGACTCCGATGTATGTGCGTCTACTTTAAAAACCCCAAACTCAAAATAGCAATCGAACATAGTAAACGTTTTGTCATGGTATTATCATTAAAATAATACCAAGAAGATGTATTTTAATGTTTAATCTCCCAAACATGTTTGGGTGCACCTTCTTGGTAAATAAATATGTAATGTAGAGCAGGTACTGTATTTATTATACTTACGATTAGTAAACAATGTTTTGTTACATGTTATATCATTGTATGTTGAATACTTAAAAATGTGATAAATGCATTAACAAACAATTCCTACATTAGTAAATTTGACATTTATTTTGTTTGTGCTTCTCAGATATCACAATAATCTTAGTTTTTGTTATCCTGCTGTACATGCACAACAAATCGATAAATTGGAATCAACATACAATTATTGAGATGTAAAACAGGTCCGTATTAAGAAAAAAATATCCAAATTTAATAAAATTGTTACTGTTTTGACCTTCGGGGTTTATAATATTTTTTAAAAAGAATGTTATTATTATGTAAGTCTATTCTGGTGATGACCATGTTTGGATTGTTAAAATTGACAATCAATAAGTTTTTTTTATATATGGACAGGTATAACAAGAAAAAAATAGATAAAAATAAAATAAATATTGGCGTTAGAAGTTAAACCAGCAATACCTTCTAACTATTAAAACCTACTAAAAAATAGATTCTTTATGATCAAAAAGGAACTAATGTGGGAAGCATTTAACGTACAAAATATACAAAACGCTTTGGAACACATAAATTATCTATGAAAAACTTCATAATAATAATAATATTAAACGTACTGTATTTACGGAAATTAACATAAATACAATAAGTTAATGTATAGAGCAATGTTTAATAGTTATTACTATTACCTACTTGGTTTTGTAGAAGGATTTATAACCGAAAGAAAATTGCAAAATTAGAATTAAACGTCAATATACAGTAATGTTTAGTTATAGTTAAATATCTTTTGTAATATTCTTAGCTATTTGGTGACTATTTTTGACATAAAGTACAAAAATATCTTTGTTAACAACTACAAATCAAAATATTAAAAATGTAATTATACGTAAATCTACGAGCGGCTTCTAATGTGAAGTTTATAGACAGTAAATAAATTCTTCGATATCTCGTTATAAACAAATGAAAGGGATGTCATGTATTCTACACGAGCATTCAAATGTTTAATGCTTGATGTCAGTTCATGATTATTTTGTTTAAACAGTGCATAAAACAGCCAAGGATAACCTTGACCGTCATAGATAATAAAGAAGTAAACTTATTTTTTGATGAATGACAAATATTTTTTGTATATAAACAATCGGATCAGCAATTGAATGCATAACAATAACACGTACACACTATACGTGTTGTTTTGTAAAAATGTCATTAATAAATGACCATGTATGCATCAAACGTACTTGTAACTAAATCAATATGTAAAATAAGCAATTATTAAAATTATTTTTTTTTTGGCTAACGTAAGTTATATTGACGATGTTTAGTTGAATAAGCAAATTAATAAACATCTCAATTACACAACTTCTAAATTGGACAATTTATACAATCGACACTCTATAGTGTTAAATGCACATTATAGAAACCCTACATTATGTCTAGATCTAGATATTTCGTAGTCGCTTGTGGGTAACTGCTGAAGTCTCCGATATATTTGACAAAAATTCCCTAAATTGCAACTAAAATTAATTAAAAATACCCTTTTTTCTCTAATCTGGCTCTAAAGTTCCTATGTATATGGGAATTTCCTTAGGGTCTAGCATCAATGAAACCATTTCCTTCAAAGTAAACGTTTCGTTACTGTATCTAAATTTAGACTCTGATGAAACAAAAGAAATATTGTATGTGCTTCTTTATTTCGTAAAGAGGTAATTGTTCTTTCGTTTATGTGGTACAATAATTATAAAAATATGCTTTTTACTGTTTACATGAGAACAATATTGATTATGAAGTCGGTTAAAAGGTGATATTGAAGGTTTTTGGTTTGGGTGTATAATGCTCTTGGTCCAGCTGCTTTACAACCTCACCGTTGCCAACACGCCTCCGACAACAGTAAAATTTAAAACCGGTTAAATTCAAACGAAAACAAAACAAAAAAAATGAACGTGTTTGTTTTCAGTCTATATGTAGACAAAACATACATCAACCAAGCTTTCGAATCGTAAAAATATGGAAGCAGCAAGCGTTGCTTTTGGCAGTCCATGAAACTCTCCATTAGTTGTCCATGTTCACCCGTCGCTTCTGATAATAAATTCATTTTTGTTGAAGTTGAAATTGGAACTTTGATAATCTTATCGACTTCTTCAAAAGCATCAAATGATTTTCGTTTTTTTTTTTACGACAATGACATAAATTACGTTTGTCCCGATAGCATGTGGAATTCTAGGAATTATATTAAATTCCCAAATTTCGAATCCAGTTGAGCCAATATCGTCATTAGTTTAACTTTTAGTCAAAAAATAATATAGATAATAAAAGATAGGTATGTAAAAGTTATGAAGAGTCCAAAGCTTCAACGTGAACCTAAGGTATCGCAGCCTGCTGTTTAAGATACATAGATTTCAAGACGATTAGCAGTAATTGTACTATTTCATAATACTATTGATCTTTTCATTTTTCAATTGATAGTTTTACTTTAGAAGTTAAATTTTTCAGAAGATACGTTTCTATTTCTAGCGATGAATGTTCAGAATTGCTTCTAATTTTTATAAAGGTGGTAATCGAGAAACATGGACGTTTGGACAAGGAATTTAGCACTTTATATCCGGAGTACGTTATAAGCGATGTTTATCAACTTAAAGGCTTCATATTTTCAGCCATGAGCACCTTACAACTGAGGGTGCATTTTGCATTTTTAACGTCTATTGAATATCAGAATATTAATTATAATTTTGCTACTGCTTATGAATTATTATTTATCTACAGTGTGTGTGTACGTAGTGAGACAAGTTCGTAAACTGTAAAGTTCATTGATTTCTGTATCCGTGAGAAAATATCGTTGGCATTGGGGGCGTTGTGTAAGTATTAGATCCTTAATCCGTGACGCTAGTGCGCACCGACGTTCTACTTCCTTCCGACGGAACTCCTTTTATCCTGACACGTTCACTCGTCTTTTGACACCACGATGGTACATTTAGAACTAACTAAAATTTAGTACTGCATTCCTTCGTACCTGTCACATGCAATTCGTTTGAGATAAATTTCCAGTAGTTACCTGCCTTAATAACTCTTACAAGTTATAAGGGATGAATGTTTTCCATTACATGTGTGCTTCATACCAGTTTAAACACTGTTGTTATTGAAAAACAATACATAAAAACGTTGCTTCTTTAAAGAGTTCAATCTTGATTTTCCCACAATTAGGTAACATCTACAATTTTAAACTTTATTTAATCCAATCATTTTCATTAAGATTTATCTCCATGTTTAGGTAGGTACTGTTTATCCCTACATTTAGTACGTATATATTAGCGTATAAACTATAAACAGATAAATAATCGACTACAGTATTAATCTAATATTAGTTAGTTTAGTAATCGGCAAATAAAATCAGTAATAGCTTTATGGATATTGTTAATTCCATTTCAACCGTTGACGTCAAAGTTTTCGTTGCAGTTAGACGTTTTATTGCTTTTTATAGCATCATTGCGTCAATTTTGATGTATAGGTAGCTGACGTTTATCAAGAGCAGAAAATATTCGAATCTACTTCTATTTTCCCTTGAAGAGAATTGATAATATTCTGTTTGATGATGATGGCGTGGATAGAGAAGGTTAGAAATGAGGAGGTATTACAAAGAATATTAGGAGCACAGAGGGCGCTATGGAAGTTAATAAGAAATAGGCGAAACAGGTTGGTAGGACATCTTCTCAGGTATGAAGGGCTAAGCAGAAACAAGACCTAAGATGAGTAGGGATAGACCTAAATTAGATTACTGTTCACAAATAGTTAAGGATACGGAATGTTCTAGTTTTAGGGAAATGCAAAAGATTAGCTTAGGATAGGAAAGAGTGGAGGTGCGTATTCAACCAGTCTTGGGACTGATGACTTTATGATGACGATTATCCTTTGAAAATACCAACTTGGTTTGTGCATTTTTTCATTCTGAGAATTGCTTGATGGGGGTATTCCACCACAACGATCTGATTAACACCTTCTTTCGCTGTTATTTCAGCAATAAGACTTAAGACTAGCCTAGAGGATTGGAAAACTTTGGTGATAATGTACAACATTAAAAAGCTCAAATCCCAACGCCAATGCACGATACTGAACGTCTCGTCTTTAGTTTGATTCCACGATTAGGAACTTATTAGGCAGAAAAAAAAACTGATTAATAAACTAACAACCTTAAACTTTATCCAGGTATAGGGTTTAATCTCATCAGATTCATAACCATTTATTATTAAAACTATTTTGTATTCTAAAGGGCTATTAAGGGAATGCGTGTCGACCGTGTTGGCTAAGGAATAGTTATTAGTCGCCTTATATTTCAGCCGTCACAATTGTCACTAATCAATACACTCATGGCTCGTTTTGTTCTGCGATAATTTCCAGTTAATCGAGCTGTGCGTGATAATAGATCGATTGTTGTTAAGCTTGTAACATTGTTGCACTCGCAATCTCAACGGCGTGCACCTACGAAATGGTGCTCTGCGTCACGTACGTACTTGCTCTAAACACATTATTTATAAATTGCTCGTTACAATGTAAATGTTCGCTAAATATCAACACGCGTCCCGTGCTTAATCTTAATTATCGCAATTAATAACACGATTGCGCCTTGTACGTACATTGTTGCCGCCGTTTTACATAAATAAACAACTTTAGTAACTAACTGACTGACGCTAATGGTCGACATCTCTCTCTTTTCTCTCTGTCTGTTTCTCACCTGCTGTCTTACACTGAAAGCGAAATTAGGTACTTTATTATTATTATTTGCACAAGAGTTAACGACATTTGTCCACGTTTTGAATATTTACTTTGTCTTATTAAGGATTTTGCTATTACAATTCTCCTGTGCTCGCATGTATGAAGTAAAATAGAAAGAGCAAGGGCTCCTAAACATATATGCAAACGGTTTCTTTGCATTGAACAAAGAGAATTTTGATCTTCTTTTTGTTACTGTACAAATAACAATCTTAACCACTTCGATTACATTCCTGCTTTGTTTAACGTACAAAGTTTATTTACAGTTGAAATTTGTGAAAAACTTAATAACAGATAAGGAAAACAACAATGTATACAGATTGGGTTAAAAAAGTAAACAACTATGTTTGTGTACAAATCATTTGTAGATAGACGAACCAGTTTCTCATGCGTGGAATTTACCCCTTACTTTAAGTTGTAGGATAAGTAAACTTAAAAATTATCCTTGTTACTTCACTGATAACATATGCGCCCTTCTATATCATGAGTGTCCATTAGTAATTGAAAGTTATGGATTATTTGATTACTTTATGTATCTTCGCTGTAGTAGTTATCCTATAAAATTCAGGTAAATTCCTAGAAACAGTCTTTTTTTTTTATTTTACCTTCAGTGAACATAAACTTTTCGATAGTGCCTTTTTTAAGAATTAAATACACTGTATTTATAGTTTATTATATGTATGTATGTATATGTTTTTGGTTTAATATNATTCTTAGCTATTTGGTGACTATTTTTGACATAAAGTACAAAAATATCTTTGTTAACAACTACAAATCAAAATATTAAAAATGTAATTATACGTAGATCTACGAGCGGCTTCTAAAGTACAATGGTGTCGGAAAAATTTAAAAAAAGTCATCCCCTTTGAAGTTATGACATAAACTTGTATTTTTTTAAATAGGAAACGTAATTGGTTATATTTTAGTTAAAAAGATATTTTTTTTGTCCATTCAAATATACTTAATATCGTATGTGGGGTCGCATTCGACGGATAAGCATTTAATTACGAAAATAATCTTTTGGTAGTGTACCCCTTTGCGTTTTTTATATTGATTTCTAGTGGGGGTCTGTTATCTATGTGGTAGTGTGCATTTGTTTGATTTTTTATTTGTGTGTAACTACCTACGCGCTGAAATTTGTCTAGCAATCAGTTTTAATGCAACCTGTCTTTACCGTGGTATAAAGTGACAGGTTGGGATTTCCCATGGAAGCTTACCTTTTCGTAAGTGAGAACATCTGGAAGCATTTAGAAAATAATATTTACGCATAGCGACCTGCTGCATTTGAATTTTATCATTTGGGAGTGGTATTTCCTAAGGTTTCTCACACCCCTGCAATGAAGGTAATAATGGCAATAATAATAAAACAGTTTCCGAATTCTTTGAAACTTTGCCCATGGCAAGTTAGGTATACCTATTAACACTACACCTGAGTTTACGGTATCCCATTCAATGAATTGTGAAACAAGTGAAAAATGTGGGTACAGTTAACATTTTTAACTGAATTTAAGTTAGGTTAACAGGTAACCATCATGCGTTTGTTGTATCATTATTGTGTTGAAATTTTCAATCATTGGTTTTATGCATAAAAAAATAGTTGACATTGCAACATTGATTACCTATTGATTTGAAACGGGAAACTATTAATTGTTTCTACTGTCTTTATTTATTCTCTTAACTAAAATGATATTAAACACGAACAGGCAGAGCAACAACATAGAAAATAACAAATGGTTATTTATTGTTTTTATGTTTAATTCATTGACGAAAGATTTTCCTGTTATTAAGGGGAAAAACATATATTACAGTATAATGTGTTTAAAGCAATTCCGGGTTGTTTCGTAATACGTCATTTTTCACACTTTTTACGGTTTCTTTGTTTATTATCTTTTCATAAATAATAATATTAAAGATACGTTCCAATTCATGACCGAAAAGTAGCATTAAAATTTTTGGCCGAACCAAGTTGCCTCTTTTACAACAGGTAGGTGGTGAAATTTAGGAATTCCCATGTTAATAAAAGACTTACGGACAGGTATTAAACATTAGAATGTCGGCCACACAAATGGCTTCCATAAAAATTAGTTATAGTTATAAACAGTGTAAAGTGCAATCATATTTTGTGGTTTTAGTTTTTTATCAATAAAAAATTAGCTAAAAGACTAATCGAACATAAAAGAAAATCAAAATTATTAAATCTTTAAAAACATCTCAATTTTTTCATATGCTGACTCGCAAATTTAATTAGCGATCACGAATAATAAAAAGAACATGAAATAATCAATAAACGGGAAGTGTCCTGTATTTTCCACGTGTTACTAGGTAATTAACTCTTTCTATTGTTAGAGGCGACACATTATAATACTCTACGACTTTCAACAACAAACGTTCTTTGATTAGTTGCGATTATTTAATTTGCATATAATTGATGCACGAACTGCCTACTGATTCGGGTAAATAATTGAAGCCCGTTTATTTGGCAATATTTATTTGGTTAATTACATTGAATTCATTCGGAAAATGGAGTCTAATTTAACTATTATTACAACAGCATTCAAGTTTAGACAGAAATATATCGTGTTTTAGCATTAAAATATATAGTTTGTTGCAAAAGTGCTTTTTAGTATGAGTATTTGTTTA
>NW_020439103.1:559011-569672 GCF_000699045.2 Agrilus planipennis
GGCTATTAAGGGAATGCGTGTCGACCGTGTTGGCTAAGGAATAGTTATTAGTCGCCTTATATTTCAGCCGTCACAATTGTCACTAATCAATACACTCATGGCTCGTTTTGTTCTGCGATAATTTCCAGTTAATCGAGCTGTGCGTGATAATAGATCGATTGTTGTTAAGCTTGTAACATTGTTGCACTCGCAATCTCAACGGCGTGCACCTACGAAATGGTGCTCTGCGTCACGTACGTACTTGCTCTAAACACATTATTTATAAATTGCTCGTTACAATGTAAATGTTCGCTAAATATCAACACGCGTCCCGTGCTTAATCTTAATTATCGCAATTAATAACACGATTGCGCCTTGTACGTACATTGTTGCCGCCGTTTTACATAAATAAACAACTTTAGTAACTAACTGACTGACGCTAATGGTCGACATCTCTCTCTTTTCTCTCTGTCTGTTTCTCACCTGCTGTCTTACACTGAAAGCGAAATTAGGTACTTTATTATTATTATTTGCACAAGAGTTAACGACATTTGTCCACGTTTTGAATATTTACTTTGTCTTATTAAGGATTTTGCTATTACAATTCTCCTGTGCTCGCATGTATGAAGTAAAATAAAAAGAGCAAGGGCTCCTAAACATATATGCAAACGGTTTCTTTGCATTGAACAAAGAGAATTTTGATCTTCTTTTTGTTACTGTACAAATAACAATCTTAACCACTTCGATTACATTCCTGCTTTGTTTAACGTACAAAGTTTATTTACAGTTGAAATTTGTGAAAAACTTAATAACAGATAAGGAAAACAACAATGTATACAGATTGGGTTAAAAAAGTAAACAACTATGTTTGTGTACAAATCATTTGTAGATAGACGAACCAGTTTCTCATGCGTGGAATTTACCCCTTACTTTAAGTTGTAGGATAAGTAAACTTAAAAATTATCCTTGTTACTTCACTGATAACATATGCGCCCTTCTATATCATGAGTGTCCATTAGTAATTGAAAGTTATGGATTATTTGATTACTTTATGTATCTTCGCTGTAGTAGTTATCCTATAAAATTCAGGTAAATTCCTAGAAACAGTCTTTTTTTTTTATTTTACCTTCAGTGAACATAAACTTTTCGATAGTGCCTTTTTTAAGAATTAAATACACTGTATTTATAGTTTATTATATGTATGTATGTATATGTTTTTGGTTTAATATGTTAGTTTGACATCGAAAAATAATAAAATCACAAAGTGCAGCTAAATTGAGGGGCGTGTATTTAAAAATCGACCAAAATTGACCCTCCACCCCGAAAACAAAACTAAAAATTTGGGAAAAATCACATTTTTGTGCTTCCTTTAGTAATTCGTGCATAATTTGCCCTTATTAATTTTTTTTTATTTACATGTATTAATAAGAAGGTCAACTTTTTGGTCCACATTGAGCAATATCTCCGATAATTTTCTCAAATAGAAGTTCAAGAAAAAAGCTCAAAGCTAATTATTCTAAAGAAATCCCGAAAATTTGATTAAGTTATGTTTTATTAAAAACAATTTTAGTGTTGAAAAGTCGAAACTGTCAGAAATGGAGCCTAAAGTCCTAGGTCAAATGATATAACCTACCGTAATTGGAAAATGTCCGGGTTCAGGAGTTCCTTTTGACGATTTGCAAAAGAGTATAACTTGCCTATTTTAAATACATAATACTTGGTTCCCTGTTGTATGATGTGTAAAATTTCAAAAGATTTAAATTGTACGATTGTTCCCTAATATTCAACCACGAACAATAATAGTAGAGTAACAAAAAATCCCGGGGTATGCTTTAATAAATTAAAATTGTGAAAAAAAATATTACCTGGCTGTTCCAGATATTCCGGCTTCACCGCAAGAATCATATCGAATTGGGAATAAACAGGAATCCCAATGAGAATAACAATAAAATTGAACAACACAGTTAGTTAGGTTTAGCCACAGATTTCCACCACAGTTAACTACGTATAAATTATTCTCAAAAACGAAAATTGCCCCCGATTTATCAAATTAACAACAGAATACGAAGACACTTAATAACAATGTGGAAAGAGGAATAATAATAGATAATCCGCCTACTGATCGGATCCCTTTTGAACATGTCTGGAAATTACACTAGGTGGTTCCGAAACAAGATGCTGACTCGTGGAATTGACAACCTTGTAAAGCAATGTTTTGTTTTGTGTTATTGTTTAATGTTGATACGGCTCTGGACGTGCTGACTGTATGTGGCCATCGAAGAAGGCCTGTGTATACGTATAAATGTTTTGTTTCGTTTTTCCTTGGAAAATGTACAATTGTTTGGCTGAGTTAAGTCTAGGTCAATCGTCCAGAGTGGGAGATAGGCAAACTGTCAATTATTGAATATACTGGTCAAAAAAATGCAATGATTTGACTTGTACTCACATAAGGTGACCATTTTCAGAAATATCGATAAGAAACAAGCAATAAATTATTAAAAAACATGAATGATATGCAATGCCGAATTTTTATTGGCGGGGCGAAATAATCAAAAGTATACTTAATTAATGGTTAAACCCTTATTATTGACAACGGAAGGAAAAAGGCCTATAATGGTGTTGAAATTTAATATATATCTGTTTTTAGAAAGGATTATCTTATCATTCATGTTACTCCAGTTTTAATATAATAAACTTTGAGCCAGGTTAGATTCTTTTAATATTTTCAGTTTCTCTCTGATTTTCCATTTTCAGGGCAACTTTTTATAATTTTCGTTCCCTAAAAACTTTATTCTAGGAACTATACGGAACACTAAAAATAAAATTAGTCAAATAGACTATAACGCCCTCTGTTCCAATAAGTCATTTCTATGCTCGCGAACGGTTAATTTAGAGATTCGCAGAAGATTGCTAAAAGCGTATGTCTGGATGGGTGCGAAATGTAGACAGTGGGAGCGACAAATAAAGAGATAGAAGTGTTCGAAATGTGGTGTTACAGGCGAATGATGAGGATACCGTGGATAGAGAAGGTTGGAAACGAGGAAGTATTAGAAAGAGTAGGAGAACAGTGGGCGCTTTTGCAAGACAATAAGAAATAGACAAGATATTAGGTTGGTAGGACACCTTCTCAGGCATGAAGGGCTAGATAGGAGTTAAAAAGAGTAGATCTTGATTAAATTACTGTTCACAAATATAGTCAGGGATGTGGGATGTTCTAG
Source organism: Agrilus planipennis (assembly GCF_000699045.2). Classification (NCBI taxonomy): domain Eukaryota; kingdom Metazoa; phylum Arthropoda; class Insecta; order Coleoptera; family Buprestidae; genus Agrilus; species Agrilus planipennis. The sequence continues at coordinate 562,209 of NW_020439103.1, forward strand.
TTTTTGGGGAAATGCGAAGATTAGCTCAGGATAGAAAATCCTGAGCTATCATCTATTGTAAAATATAAACTATAAATTACGATTTTTTTTTTAAATAAACAATCTAAATTCATCCGAACGTTAATAGTCGACTCGACATGAGATCGTCAATGAAACTTTTTCCTAAATTTCCAATAAATTCTCTTATCATTAAATGCGCCGTGCATTCAACTTATGTCCCATAATTCATTGTGAAATTCGCTTTCCTAAATTGCCCCGCATATGTCTAACGTATAAGAAGAATAATAAAGGAGACTGTGGAGTCTCGCGTTGATAATTACCTGTAGTAATTGGGGGTGAATCTCTTATAGTTTTTTTATACTATATACCTATATCCAGGTTGTTATTCCTTTTAAAAATAACTGCGATATTCTCGGTTATCGTTTTGATACGATTTTAATTTAGAACTCCAAAGATGTGCACATTGTACATTGTGCTTGTATCAAATTTTATCTCATTGAAAAGAAGTAGGACAAATTAAGTAAACTGGCATATGTATTTTATCTCCCTGGAAATAAATCAATACGATGACAAAAGAGAAATGCTGACAATCTGATATCATCGTACACTTTACCTTACTTACTCATATTCGAAAAATGCTGACACAAACAATTTTAATTTCAGTAGCTAATACTAAAATAACTACACTCGTGCTTTTACTGAAAGATCCTTATCCATTTTCCATACAAAGTTCGTAATACTTCAACAGACTTTTTAAAATAATGACATCATCATCGTGATGAAGAACACGCTAACAATCTCAAATTGTCGCATTTACTGTCTGCTATAGAAAAATTTACTTTAAATACGCTGGTGTGAAATTTATGACATACATGGTTGAGTGTAGGCTTTCACGGCCGGCGTTAATTCGAAGTTGAGAGTTTGCAAGTTAGTAACGGAGGAAAATCACAAATCGGACGAAAGTAGAGATTCCTGATGCCTTGATATCGCTAGGTGTATATTCCAGTCGTAAATAGCACCTTTTTTTAATGACTTTATCATCAACATGAGATCGTCAGTCCTAAGACTGGTTGGATACGCACCTCCACTCTTTCCTATCCTGAGCCAGTCTTCGCATTTCCCCAAAACTAGAACATCCCACATTTTTAACTATTTGTGAACAGTAATCTAATCTAGGTCTACCTCTACTCATCCTAACTCCTATTTCTGCCTCTAATATGTCTCTAACTAGACCTTCATGCCTGAGAAAGTGTCCTACCAACCTATTTTAATTGACTTCCATAGAGACCTCTCTTCTCCTATTCTTTCTAATACCTCTTCATTTCTAACCTTCTCTATCCACGGTATCCTTATTATTCGCCTGTAACACCACATTTTGAACGCTTCTAACCTTTTCTTTTCCACCACGTACACTGTCCATGCTTAGCACCCTTATAGCGTCACGTTCCAAACATACCCCTTTAACAATCTTTTTCGAATTTCTAAATTAACCGTTCGCGAACATAGAATGACTCCTTTTTATTGAAGGCGATATCCCTACTACCCCTTCCGCCCTGATTTATCTGACTTCCTTGATACCTAAAATCAGTCACTTCTTCTAATTTTTTGTCTCCTATCTTTATATTCGCTCTTTCGCTACTTTTTATTTAAAGCTATCTCTAACTCCTCCTTGCTAGATGCTAATACTGCAACAAATGACAGTATAGAATTCCGAAATATTTAATTTAATATGTACTTTATGGTCGACCTATACGCAGACACTGCTTCCGAATTACTACTAATGTCGATTTAAAAGCTTTAATATTTTAATATATGCATAACAAAAGAACCTTGATTAAGCTACCCCTTTGCCGAATTGTTTTTCGTGTGTAAAGCAAACAAAGGATCTCTAACCGATTATGTGATAGTTGGTGTGTAGCCAGGTTTTTCAGTAGAGAATACCCTCTGGAAAGTAGGGGTGCATTTTCTTTTCGTACACGACCCTTTTGTCATCTAAGAAGGAAATAACAAAGCATTAACAGTTTCAACATCGGCGTTGCTCAATTGGGAGTACATGGTTGGAATAATAAAAGCAATAAGTGTAAGTGCCCTTGTGGCAGCAGCGTCGGAGTAAACGCGCACGCGTCGCTAATCCCCGGAACTACCCCTATAGGGCGTTTATTCCGGACGACGCACCGTCTCTAACTGTTCAACGTTGACACGTTTTACCAAATATTTTTGATCTCGATTTAAAAAGTATTTTATTGTACTAATCACTGAAATTTATTTTTAGTTAAAAAACACTTTTTATCAAAGGCCTAGCGTTTCATTTAGTCTTCTATTATAATAATTTTCTTGTTTATAACAAACTATCAATGTTATTGGGACTGACTATCCATTTTGAAGCCAGGAAGAGGCACTATTAATGTTAGTATGTCAGGAAGAATTTTTTTTGTTGAAATTCGATAATTTTTTAATAAACAGTTTACTGCTGTGAAATGAAGTACAATATAGGCATAGAAATTTTCAAGTAATTGGAGTAGTTTTTGAAAAGTAGAACATCATGTTTTTGCTAAAAAGTTCCATATTTCTTCTTTGTCGAAAATAATTCTTATTTTTAAATATTCTGCGTCATATTCTTGTAAATTCTGTGGTCAATTTTCTGGAAAAGTTAATTTTAAATATTTTGTGGCAACACCGGCGTTACTGCTCCTGTTCTTCCGATACATATGATGGAAAACATTATCTATGCAAATACTTATAAACGAATGCGCTGTGTCTGAGAGGATAAATATGAAATATGTGCATGGGGAGATTTTCCTTAAATAAACAAGACAATATACAACCAAAAATAATGTTCCTGGTTCCTAGAGGATTAAGATATCACACAAAAACTTTTCTTCGTACAATCTCATTTCATTTTTGTTAATCACTTATCTACATAATGAGGCATTCGCAGTATTATTTTGTCTATAATACCTGTATAGTGCGTGGAAAACTGGACATTTTAAAGTAATAAGAAATCTTAATGATGAGACGGAATTTTTACAGTACATCATCTAAAAACCTGCAAATATTAACGCATAGTCAATACTTATCCTTGGGGAGAGGGTTAGTTGCAGATTTATGCCAGGTATCTGTTCTAATGTTCATGGATTATAACAATCTTAGAGATAAGCCTAATCTTAATGACCAATAACATCGATATAAAATTCTTTCGTTTCGGATATACACACACACACACATACGATATGCGAACGGTAGATTTTTACTGCGACTTTTATAGCAAACGGATTTGTGGACTGAATAGATCAAGTTAATTATCCAATCAGATGTTTAAACCGTAATTCACTTCAGGTATTAAGAGTCGGTTTATAATACTCTTCTACAGTGATTTATCTCACCGCACGTTTAGTTTTAGTTCACACTTAGAAAAACGCTTAATGTTTAATCCTTGAACTAAATTGTTGAGCAAGAATCAAAGAATAAAGGGAAAAGAAATCGATAAACGAACCATTCGAAGAACAAATCATGTCACAAAATCCTCTTAGAAAATAAACAGTTTCTTAATTATCTTTCGTTTTCTATAATCCTTATCCTTTTTGTATTAAAAAGTCTTGTTCTAATCAGTGTTAGTCCAACTGCTCAAAATACAGAATTTGTGGATTATTATTGCCGAATCCAAGAGGATGAAAGGGGAAAATTTCCCCTTCTAACAGTTCCATATATTGACTACTTCAGTATTGTAAAAAATTCTGCGAAAAGTGTCAGTGAACATTCTTGAAACTTTGTGTATTTATTATTTTATGTAGATATCTTTATGGACTTGTTTTTATGTTTTAATTTTAAAATTTTGCAGTAAATCTTCGACCGTATATAATTTTATTGTACGTAATGTATTTGTTTTGACTTTTCCTTTAAGAACATGAAGTAAAAACTTTAGTTTATGACCTACGAAAGTATAAGTTGCAGTTCCAGTCTGTTCTCAGCTTCGAAGATAAAAATGACAAATTCATAAGACAAAAGGTACGAACACCTGCCGTAACAACCATGACGCAATATTTTTGTATTTATGACCCATAACCTTTGACCCTTTTCCCACACCGCCGCCACCAACGCGACGATTGCTTACGTGTGGGTATCAACAACGCTGTCGTAAAAAAATTGCATTCCATTATTTTTTCTTTACATCTCTTTTTTTAAGATCCTAGATTAACTTAATTTATAGTTTTGTTTTAAAATAATAAGTTTAGCAAGAATTAAATAAAAAGTGCTTTCAATAATCATATAATAATGTTCGAATTTTTGGATTATCTATCGTCGATATGCAATTAAATGAGGACATGTCTAAAGAGACACAAATTCGTGATGAAATTCCTTACAAAACAGATAATTTCCGAAGAAATACTTAAAAAATCCATCGTCATGCCATTTTAATAAAACTTGTAGGAAAATTAATCAGTTATTGACAGTAGTCGATTATTTTACAATTATTCAGCACTTCTTTAACATAAATTAGAATCTCAACCACGATTTATGATGAAGAAGGTAAAACAGTACGTCACGATCAGTACTGTACTATTACAGTAGATTACATAGGTTCTGTTTAAACAACGCGAAGCTCTTTTAGTTTCTTAAACTGAGACATACTTTTTACCAATTATATAGAAGCACGATTTCTAATTACTGTATTGAAAAGTGCATGATATAGCACTCTTTAATATAAGTTCAATACTCCAATTCGTATTCGTTAACTGTCTTGACCCTGGGCCAAAACCCTTCATGATAGAGCACACTTTAGTAAAAGCACAACACTACATTTGGTCTTCTGTACTATGGATGAGTATACTTAACTATCTTCGCTGTGTTTTTGATTATTTTGAGTCACTGATAATGCTAAGCCATACGTGTTCACGCTTTAGTAATAGCTCAGCACTCCGTTAAGTGCCTCGTATCATAGCAAGCTGCATTTAACCATTTTCGCTGTTTTTAATTATTATCTTTAGTCAGCGACAATGCTAATTCAAAGGGTGTATGATATAGCACTTTTTAGTTGAAAGCTTAGCATTCCATTTGGTTTCTACATACTGTAGAGTAAAAATACTTCATATAGTACTCTTTAGAAAATGTAAAACACTCTGTTTGACACCCTCTATTGTAGAGTAGTAGTTGCGAAGGATATACAAGGTTTACATAGTATTTGAATTAAGAAAAGGAACCATCACCGAATCAACGGCTAGCTATAGGGAATAAGTTTTGGTTTGTAGTTGTTTGAATTAATTTTGTCCTGTTTCGTCACATCATTCACGTCTGACAAAATATGGGACGATGATTTCCGAAAAGCAAATTTCACGTATGGAAGTCGTAAAAATCCAACCCCAAAAGTACTACGACCTGCTCGGACGGAAGAAGAAAGACACCGCTAATAGGCAAGAAAGAATGTAACGCTAAATACACAACACAAAAGGTCCGTGAAATCGATTATGGGGCGGTAAAAGGTGAATACGATTCTCGGGTGTCATTTTCACCATCTGATGATGACTCCATGTCGTCTGCGACAACGACGACAACGTAAAATTGAAGAGGTCAAGCTTTAAGAACACCCTAAGAGAACTGCATGGCATTTATTAGATGCATGGTACATTAAGTTGAGGTTTTATTAGCAGACCTTGCTATTCCCAAATAACAGTCGAGGATATTGAACCGTATGAAACTTTTCACAAACTGTAGTATACATTTTTCTTTATCGAGTAATTTATTTGTACAATAGGTTATAGTCTTGGTATTTTAGAAAAATGATTTCATTTATTCATTACCAAAAGGCCTGAAGTAAAACAAAAATACTGGTATGCAAAGTAGAGAAAGAGCGAATATAAAGATAGGAGACGAAGAATTAGAAGAAGTGGCTGATTTTAGGTATCTAGGAAGTCAGACAAGTCAGGACGGAAGGAGTAGTAGGGATATAATGCAGAGGATAGCGCAGGGTTGAGTCTTCAATAAAAAGAAGTCACTTCTGTGCTCGTGAACGGTTAATTTAGAAATTCGAAAAAGATTGCTAAAGGTGTACGAAACATTGATGGTGGGCGCTGCGGAAAAGAAAAGATTAGAAGCGTTCGAAATGTGGTGTTACAGGCGAATGATGAGGATACCGTGGATAGAGAAGGTTAGATGACCAGGTATTAGAATAGGAGAACAGAGGACTCTATGGAAGTCAATAAGAAATAGGTGAGCCACCTTCTCATGCATGAAGATCTAGCCAAAGACATATTAGAGACAGAAACGAGAGAGGGGTAGAGATAGACCTAGATTAGATTACTGTTCACAAATAGTTAAGAATGTAGGATGTTCTAGTTTTGGGTAAATGCGAAGATTAGCAAGAGTGGAGGTGCGTATTCAACCAGTCGTAAGACTGACGACCTTATGATGATGAATGAGTCTGTGTGATCAAATAGATTGATATGTACGACACCTTCTCAGACATCAAGTGAATGACTAGCTAGGGACATATTAGATTCAAAAACAGGAGTTAAAGAGGGGTAGAAGTAGACCTACATTGGATTACTGTTAGCAAATAGTTAGACGAGTTGGTTGCTCTAGTTTTCGAGAAATTAGAAAATTGGCTTAAGGCAGAAAGATCTGGAAATGCATGTCCATTCTGAAGACTGAAGACCATACCATGTTGATGAATCTGTTAATCGTTATCTACGTTATAAAGGGTTTGATCATAACCCAAGAAAACTCAAGAACCACTTATGGACGTGTCTTTGTATCCTGTAATAATTCTGAATCGTGATGGATGTGAATTGGAACCAGAAATTTTTAAAATATAGAAATTAACTCGTTTGCATGAACTTTGAATTCTCGTTCTGACTACCTCTTTATTTACTATTTAGTGCCTCTACCCCAGAAACTACTTACTATTGTTGGTCAGTAGTGGATAATCATCATGTGGGCTCGACTAGTGATATAGTAGTAGTTCGTGCTTGCGCTGGTATCGCACTTCTCTGGAACTCGATAATAAACTCATAATGCATCGCAGCGAGAAATGCCTTTACGGGCCGTAATTTATGAGCTGTTTTCGAATTGAAATTTTTATAACAGAACTGGTTCTGTTCTTGGACATCCGTCCGACACTGTGGTGACTCTCAAAACGTACTTGTATAGTAAATATGTACATGTGTGTGACAAGTACTTTCATGCGTGTGTAGCGGACAAGGGACGTATGGCGATTTACTACGGAAAGCGTTGGTGTCATGTGACAGCGAGCTCAGAAAGTTCCAAGCTCACTTTTGTAACGCCTTTTGCTTTATTGAAAAGCCGTAAATCTCTGGTATTGTTTTGTCTGGACGAAAAAAACAAAGTGAACAGTTGTCGCAGAAAGAACCTTCCATCATAAGCCAGCCAAACCGTCTTTCACCGACGTAACATGATGTATTGATTTTTGAAAAATTATCACAAAAAATAATGAAGACGAAAACGTATCAA
>NW_020439103.1:570087-577598 GCF_000699045.2 Agrilus planipennis
TGCAGCTGTGTACGTTGTTGAAGAAGACGATCCTGTCCCTCCACCAAGCATCAAACAAGCACTTGATGCAGCGAAACTATTAAAAAAATACTTTTTATATAATCAAATTGATCCAGCAGTATCTCAAGATATGAGTAAGATACGTAACAAAATACAATTAAAATATTGGAGCAGCAAAAAACGTCAGACGAAGACAACAGGCTATACGCAATGTATGAATAATAATGTTCGTGTTGAAAATGTGTACTATATTGGTAAATGCATATTATTATAGAATAGTGAAATAATATCTTTTATTTCTCTCCATTTAACGACCACTCTTTATAACGCTGAACAATGTTCAGTCCCTTAAGTGTCGTTATATAGAGTTTACACTATATTAGAAGATGGAAAAAGACAGTTTTTTATAACTCCATTACCAAAAAAAATTTTTTTTGAATAATTTTTCAAAATTGCCCTTATTCTGGATAATTACCTGCATTGGTGACGTCATTGTTTGGCTAGATAGATTTATGACAGATTGGAGTTCATTTAATGCCCCTGCCCGCCGGAGGCGAACTGATATGTTACAGGATTATATTCACAGACAGCATTAGTTTTATACATTTCCTAGTACAATATCGGAATTTCGTACAATTCCTAGAATTGGGGCACGAGACCAAAATCACTCCAGAAATTTTTTCATCGATTTCTGGCTATTTCTGAGGGTTAAATGATTATATTTGAGGCGGGGGGGACACATGTTTTTTTATTACAGCATACATCACAGGGTACATGATTGTATTTATGGATATTTCTTCTTTTAATATTAATAAAAGAATTTTATGCAGTGACAATCGTGAGATAAGCAGATTAAAAGCTTGTATAACTTTTAACATCCCCCTTCCGCCCCTGATCTCCTCACTCATCTCTTCCTGTACCTACAGTTTAGAACAATGATTTGAATTTTGAAAAATTATCATTCAAAAATTTTTTTCTTTTATGAAGTCACAGAAACTGCCTCTTCTAATGTCTAATTCTATTATGTAGAATGATCGGAAATCGATGAAGAATTTTTTGGAGTGATTTTGGTCTGGAACCCCAATTCTGGATAATTACCACCCTTGTATTTAACTACACTTAAAACTAACTTAAAATTTCATTATTATCCATGTGCATCCATCTATCCATTAAAAAGGTCTCATCTTTGTGCAACACCGCTTCGCGTCGCATCGGGAAATCGCAACTGTCAGCAGTTATTTTCAGCCCTTAAAAGAACTGCTGAATTGGGGTTGGCTGGCTGGTTAGCAGCCAGCAGCCGTGTCATTTAAGGGTGCTAATTATACGAGTGGCTGGTACCGTACGTGAAAGAATGCAACATGGACATATAGGCAGATGATGAGAAAAATAGGGGGACTGAACCTCATTAAAGGATTTATTTTTCGATGGCTTACTTTTATTTGTCTTCTTTTCATTCTGTATTACCGATTTTCGATGACATTCGTTAAACGTATACCCTTTGACTATTGAGTGACTTTTAAACTTCTTTTTTTGTAACTGTGAGTGTGGGAGATGTGATTATATCTCTTGGGGCACATTTGTTATGTCCTTTTAGCGACATAATTCTTCCAGCGTCCAGCTTACCGTAAATTACCTTGATAAAATTTATTTTTTATTGTTTTCTCTTTACAAATTGCAATTCTTCTCTAATATGTTCATAATGTAACGGAATTCTGTGTAACTTCTACTGTTTTAATGTATCTACAACGAAATCATAAATAATTTGTCACTTCTATGCTCGCGAACGGTTAATTTAGAAATTCGAAAAAGGTTGTTAAAGGTGTATGTTTGGAGCACGGCGTTGTACGGGTGCGAAACATGGACAGTGGGAGCGGCGGAAAAGAAAAGGTTAGAAGCGTTCGAAATGTGGTGTTATAGGCGGATGATGAGGATATCGTGGGTAGAAAAGGTTAGAAATGAAGAGGTATTGGAAAGAATAGGAGAACAGAGGACTCTATGGAAGTCAATAAAAAATAGGCGAGATAGGTTGGTAGGACACCTTCTCAGGCATGAAGGTCTAGTCAGAGACATATTAGAGGCAGAAACAGGAGTTAGGAGGGGTAGAGGTAGACCTAGATTAGATTACTGTTCGCAAATAGTTAAGGATGTGGGTTGTTCTAGTTTTAGGGAAATGCGATGTTTAGCTCAGGATAGGAAAGAGTGGAGGTACGTGTCCAACCAGTCGTAGGACTGATGACCTTATGATGATGACCATAATTACAAATGTCAATGTTGCGTGTTCGTCAGGTCTTCCACTGAATTTTACCGCGGCTTCGCACGCGTTGATGTCCTAAGGAACACTATTTTTTTTTGGATAAAACACGAAAGAAGTTACCGATTTGATTTGTAGTACTGTCTTAGATATAACTTCAATAGAATAAACTTACAATTTTTATACTATTGTTAAAAATTAATGTATTTTAAGTATATCTAATAGTGGTGTGTAGTATGCATAATAAATTTAAATTTGTGCGTGTGTTATACATTTTTGTGTGCGTTTTTATTACATGTTTAATCTCCCTTTTGACAAACGTGCTCGAGTGCGTGATATAGAAATGGGATAGCATGGAGTGCTAGCACGAGTGACAGCTGTGTATGGTAGTTTATCTTATACATAAGTAGACAATGAGAGGTGAGGGAACCCCCTGGAAAATCCGGAAGGGAAGAATTAGCTAAGATTAATATTGTAAAATAAAACTTCTTCCTTTTAAGGCTGGAGCATTATTATTATTTTTCATAGGATATGAGCTCAGAATAGCAAGGAATGGAGGTGCGTGTCCAACCAGTCTTCGGACTGACGACCTTATGATGACGGTAATAATGAGCAAAATACCTACAAGACCAACATAAAGCTCATGATTATTTTGATGTTATGGATTATGATTTTTTTCTTGAGAGAAGGAAATTGTTTTCGCGCAGAGGACGTGATGTTGACGGTTTTTACAGATTATTCTACTTTTTTCAATAATTGGGATTTCAAATGCGACGTTTAATGACCTATTAGTTTGTAACGTACAGATATGACGTCTAAAAGTCTTATTATATACAATTGCTGTGTTACTAAAAAATATACTATGTACTACTTAATTTTGTTTCAGGTCCTCGGTGAGTTTGTTCACATGCTGAATCTAGGATTTCCGTTTTAAGGTAATGAAAATCAACAACATCCTTTTAATTTTTACGGATCATTCTCAAATCTGTTTTATCCACTCAGTCAAATTATCTAATCCAAGTTAAACAACGATGCGGTCACATAATTCTAATGTAAATAAATGATAATCGTGGCGGTAGATCTTCATCCTGAACCCGTATGTCTAAAAGAAATATCTACAGAATAAATAACACCCATCAAGTCCCATGGTGGTCCTGTTTTGCAAATTGAGCGTAAAGGAAATCTGACACTCTATCGTTGAAAAGAAGCGTGTAATTTACATCATATGGGAGAAGGAATCTCAAACGGGGGGTGCGTAACCGAGAATTCTTCCTGCTAGGGGTTGATTCTTGGGAATCTTATTAACGTTTATAATAGGTACGTTGCAAGTGTGATCCTTTTAAATCAATTCAGCTTTTATTCAAGTAATTAATAATCATTTTATAACAAAAAAGTTAGTTGCATAATTACACTTCGTGATGAAAAGAATAAGCAATTGGAATTTAGTATTTCAAAGAATAATAATCCATTTAGATTTCAGCCGATGCATAGAATTAGAAATAAAAAGAAGAAAGTCCTTTGCACTTTTTTGTTACATATTATTAATAATAATCGTATAAAAATATAAACTGGGACGTTTAAGTTTACCTCTGGATTTGATCTTATTAAGGATTGAATGATAAGCAATTTGAATGATAAAAAAATACTTTTGCTTACATTTATTTGGATTTGGATTTATCGATATCGTATCGCATAACAAAATTAAGCCAGTTTACAATCTCTGCCATGAAGAATATACATTTTGGATTAGTTTGAAATTACAACAGACAAAAATTATAGAGAATCTAATAAATATTTTGCCAGGCATTATAAGGGGATTATTTTGCAATAAGTAGAAATGCTCAGCATTGTGAATTTCCTCTTTTAACAATTCAAAAAGGTTTTAATATATCAGGCATTATTAAAAAATAGGTGGGATGCCGGTTATAGGGTCTACTACCATTAGGTTGTTGTAGGTATACATTTTTTTGAAATGTTTGTTGCCTTCAGAAATGTAAGTTGTGACAAGTAAATCAATTTCGCCCTGCTATTGTTAGATACATTAGTTGACGAATGAAATCCAAAACTCACCTTCTACTCTTCCTTATTAAAACAACAATTCAAATAGGCCGAGGCAAGTTTTTCAAATTCAGTTCAGTTCAGTTCCAATAAAAGAAATTTTTCACGCACAGGTAACAAAATCTAGCGAGCTTTCGTCGAACAAAAACATTCCCCGAGGTCTAAAACGTTTCCAGTAAAAAGCTCAACACGGAAAAATTGAAAATCGAATCTAGTGAGCTTCGACAACGCGAGAAAAAATTACGACCGCTGACTGACTTTATCTAGTGCTGAAGTTGCGCGGTGATGTGATCGAATATACCTAGCAAGCTGCGGCTTTTGTTGAGTGCTGATGCGATGCTCCCGGAGCCTGTTGTACGCCATCGGGTTGCGGGCCGGGGGCGTGACTGGGATTCGGGTTATTACAGTCCCCAACTATAGCGAGATCCAGCCGAATGCGATGATGGCAACAGGAAAGGGATTTATTTTGCTAGGTTCATTCAGTCATACACATTGGAATCGGTCCAAACCAATGCGATGGTTTATGAAGGATCAAAACTAAACTCATATTTACGTACTTATATATATCAATAGATAAACATTACCTAGGATACATATAGGCATCTGTATTTACTCCTTTAGGGATTTATAATAACACAAGAAACAATAAAACATTTGTCCCATTTCGAATGGGTAATAAAATTATTCCATTCGTTTGTTATAACACTCCTGTTAATTTAGCCTTTAATGCCTGTTCAGTACTTATTTTTAAAAAGGAAGGGGTATTTTTGAAAATATTGCTAAAAATTTAATAAAAAACGACCCAAAAATTAATTGGGCCAGAAAACAAGTTATAGATCTATGAAGAAAATTGTGATAAAAAACACCCTCCTTTCATATCTGCTAAAGTTGCAGGCTGAAAAATCTCAAATAATAATAATCCTTTTTGTTTATATTATCTGCTGGAAGGTTTTTTTGGTATCGACTGTTCGCTTTAATGTAAGAAGCCAGGAAGCGCGGCTTAGTGTTTACATTTTCAAAATCATTATATATGTTTAATAATGTATGAAATACAGGACCTTCGGTACGAGAGTCGAATCTGCTCTTCTCTGGTATCCTTTTGCATATGTTCTGATGGATTAGACTTGTTTAAAATTTTTCGAAAGTAAAGATTTTTTAAAAAGCAACAAAAAGTAAACACACTATAATCCAAATCAAAATCCTTTTGCAATCAATTTCCCTTCAAAGAAAGTGGAAATCGTTATGTGGAGTCGTTGATCTTATCGAGTCCAAAGAGCTTTCGGGAAAAGTCTAGTCCGCTGACAGCATCGTCCTTTGCGCTGAAGCGAGTCCTTGCCACAAAATTGATGGTCCAAGCTCATTGGTCGGGTACAGGGGCCATGTTTGGTTGAAGCGAAAGTGTCATTGGTTGCTATCGCTGAATAAACGCCAATGAAATAGCGATGCCGCGAGAAAATCAAGCGACAAGCGATTATTACAAAAAAGCATTGAGCGCTCGCTTTTAAAGAGCAGGGGAAGTTTTTAAAAGCATCCACCGCAGCAGCAGGTTTTTTTTTTATTTAAAGTTATTATCATTCGCATAATACTGTACATAATTTGTTTAATGAGAATAAGTTGAATTAAAGTTTCTAATGGTGTAGTGGCATTTGTATATTGAACTTTATAATGTGGCGAATGTGATAATAATATCATCAAGAGATGTGTTAGCTTTTTTAATCGAATGATTGACATATATTTATACCTTAAATTTTTCCAGGCGAAAGCTCGATTCTGACGCCTCACTTCCCCATTATTTTCAGAAACTAAAATATATATAAAATTAAAGAAGAAATATCTCTCTAATAAAGCAAAGTTGTTCTTCGAAATGGACTACTTGAGATTATTGTAGAATTGAATAGAAAGGATATCTGTGAGTAGTGTTTCAAGGGGACGTTTTTCTATTCCATAACTAGTTTTTCCGCAAGGGACCGTCATTATTTGTTTGGCTATTAAGGTTAAATTTTGACCAACTTTTAACAATTCAGCAGGCTCGCTTCGGCCAGAATAAATTGAAGAAAAAGTTTGGTTAACTTTGACGTCCCCTTACGGAAAAACTAGGCATTGAATTGAAAAACTACTCAGGGATTCCCCATGATGTACCTACTCATTCCTGCAATAAATTCAGATCGTCCTTGTGAAAGGACCAATTTGTGTTAGAGGGATATTTTTTCTTTTGGAAAGATATGGACTATTTCCTGTACCTTATTCGGATAATTGTTTTTTTCTGAGAGTAGATGGTCATGTGAAAAATTTATAGAGAATACAACATAGTGATGCTTCCAAATTGTAAAAAAACTATTTCTGGGTACCTATATGTAATGTTTGGGTACCTAAATTGGGTACATATTATGTCAGTGCCTTAAGAAAAACTAATGGGAGGTAAAAATAAAGCAATATCTTTAGATATAAAGAATTTTTAAATATTGCTGCGTTGGTAATTTTATTTAAGTAGTAGATTCCAATTTTCTGTTTAACAAATTATTTCATGAAAATAATAATAAATAAAAAGCTTTTGACTTTCATAGTTATAAATAAGTAAAAGTGCAGCAATAAATAAAAATGATTTTAATTAACTATTTTGACATGGTATAGCTACATAAATCCATTTACCTACATATAAAAACCTTTTATATTTATGAAAAATGTTTTTTCTTCTGACTTGAGCATCCGTTCCAGGGATGAACATATGGAAATTTTTGTATACGTATTTGAGACATAATTACTAAAATTTATTAAATTGTAATTTAGTTATACCACACATCATACTTGACGTTGTAGTAATAGTAGTAGACCAAGTGAATTCTCTACATCTCTGATCAAATGCGTCGGGGTGTCCTTTGTATTATACAATTGGGCCGTATGAGGTAGCTCTGCTCATTACTTCGGAAAATCACGCCGCTGCGCTCCTCTCATTACACATGTATTTGCTAACATAAAACCGCGAATTTAGACGGGTCGTTGAGCTGCATTTAACTCAGCTCAGCGGCGTGGTTTTATTTCTCGAACGAGCTTTCCAATAAAAAATCGATTATTATGAGGAGGCTCTATGAAGGATCCTAGTTTTTCTTGTCGATTGTATTCACTTTTACTCATGTGAACAATTATTGTAGAATTAACCATAACCGGTTATTTAAATTTAATGGTTCAGTGCATTTTTTTTTAA
>NW_020439103.1:578128-591431 GCF_000699045.2 Agrilus planipennis
GGCGATTTGTATCCCAAAGTTATTTACAAGTCGTTCTTACAAAAAAAATAGAATTTCCAAATTTAATCAACTCTGGGCTTTTTTTGTGTAGATAAGTCTAATTCATCATCGAATTTTCTCTTACTCGAATCTAAAATTGAACTTTCGCTGTTTAATAGGGGTGTATCTGAAGAGTTTTCTGTGCACGAAGGTACACCTTCGTGCTGTGTTACCAGACTGACAGAACTTCCTTCTGACTTTTCAGATTCTAAACTTGAACAATCAACTTCTTGGGTCTCCTTATCTGGTATATGTGCAACAATCAGTGGTTGCAAGGGTATTTCTTCTGAATTCTCGTCTATATTGGCAATAGGGGATCGATTTCTTAGCACCGAATTTTCGTTCAGAAAGTTACTCCTCTTAATTCCGTTAGAACGAAACCGTTCTTCATCTTCTATACTTTCCACAATGGGTGATACATTATCATTAGAGAAATTCGGTTGTGAATCATTACTGTTTGAGTTATTTTCAGGAATGTGTACATCATTCTTCTTTGTATCGTCAACAGTTAAATAGTTTGATGATAAATCGAACATATCTGGTGGTGGTTCACTTAACGAACTACACATTGCTCCGCCCAAAGTGCAAAGACCGCCATCCATAAAGCTAGAACTTACGGGCGAATGAGATCTTTTATCATCATTGCTTTCGACCCTTTCGTTATCTTCCTCCTCTAACTCTTTAGGTTTGTCGTTAATGACAGTTTCTGTTTGCGATTCAACAGCTATTGCCTTTTCTGAATCGTCTGTTTTTTCGGTGATAGTAAGTTCAGATTCTTCGTTCAAGAGAGGCATCGAAATTGGATTGCCAAACGCCTTTTGATTCATCTCGACGGAATCATCGAGATTGGGCAAAGAATACACGTATGAAGGGCTGTTCATTTCGGTCGAAGAGACAGATATGCCCTGATCAGCTATGGTCAGAGGAAGGTCCAAGTTGTTTTGTAACTCAGCTGCCATCAATGTGGCAACTTGTTGCTGGGCAACAGTTTGGGAAATGTTTGGATCGGTTATTGTGATTGGAAGATCCACGTTTTTTGGTACTTCCGTTGTAAGAATATCGCTTTCTTCGTCTGGAATTTTTTTACTGTTGGAACTTGGCACCTCCAGTGGGGTCATTATCGGTGAACTTAACGTGAGACTTGTTTCCAATACGTTTCCGACATTCATAGGAAATAATGTGCTGTTTGGACTTAGTTGGGATTGGGACAGTTTACTTTGAACAGTCGGTTGCTCTTGTTGAAACACGTCCGTGTCAGCCAATGCAGCCGCTAATATGTCTTGGTTCTTGTTCGATTGTGTTGCAAAGATTGGGTTTCCGCCACCTTCAGTGCTTTCTATGGCCATATTTCCAGTGTTAACTGGTAAAAGTAATTGATTCTCAGATTCTGTATTGATTAATATTTGTTGTCCGTCTGTGTGAATGAGAATGTTTCCTTCGGTACCAGCTAACAAATTTGCGAGGTCAGTATTACCCTCTGTTAAAGACTCTATGAATTTTTGTGTGCTGATAGGATCGCCAGATATAATCAGTTGTTGGTTATTACCAGTGTCAACGCTGCATGTTATTGTTTGATTATCTTCTGTTCCAATGGGGACTGCTGGTGCTTCTACTGTAGATGGTAAAGTTAATGTACTTGATGTATCAGTTACAGCCACTGGTACCTGTTCTACTTGAGATAGAGGAAGAACAGGCTTTTGAACTTGTTCTTCTATAGAAGGTTTTAGTAACTCAGTCTTAGATTTCTCCTTTCCTTCAGGTATTGAAGCAGGTGCAGGAGCTACAACAACTCCACGATCATCGACTTGTAAAACGATGTTGCTTAAATCCCCTCCACCAATAGCAAGGTTGGGATCTAAAGATAGCAACGCTTCGTTATTTAATGGTGTTAAATTTCCCGACTTGTCTAGAGATACTAGCATATAAGATTGCGTTTGGCCGTCAACGGTTTCACTCGGAAGAGCCAGTATTTGTCCTTCAGTTATGGTCATTTGATTTCCAAGAGCGTCCTGTATGATGAGTTCATTTAAAGGACTTTGTTCTTTCGGTTTTTCTTCAGTAGAGAATGTTGGCTGTTCCATTTTAGTTTCCTCAACATGTGTTACTTTACAAGATTCAATTTTTGTTGATGAAGATGATAGAGCAGTTAAGGGGGGTGGCATATCTGAATGTAGCGTTGCACTAATTGTTGCTGTTAATGGTTTTTGTAGAATATCTGATGTACCGGGCTTTTTTGGATATGAACGTTTTGTAGGAGATTTACTAGTTTTGCTAATCGTTTCTATTTTGTTTTGTGTTTTAAGAGCAGTAAAACTGCTGCTAGCTTTGATTGCTTGAACTTGTTCTTGTACTTGTTGCTCCAAAAGGGCGTCGTCTGTTCCTTGAATCTTTTTAACAATCTGCCCTTGTTGATTTTTTATAACAATTGTCTTTGAAGCACCAGCACTTTTTAGTGCTTCTTGCAAGCGTCCCTTCGCAGCAGGCATTTGAATTTTCTTCCCGCCTGCCTTGCTTACGTCTGACTTAGAGATTCGCTGTTTTGCTTGCGTGATTGGTATAAGCACCTGTCCACCAGAGGAGATGAAAGTTTGATTTCCAGCAATGGCTTGAGCTTTGGTGTTTATTGTGGTTTGAGCGATTATGTTTCCAGAATGCTGACTAACAATTGCTGGAAGACTTTTACTTGATTTTGTCATTATACCACTTTTTAAAGCAGCTTTGGTTAGTTTCGTGTTCGGCGATTGGTATCCGATCATCTTTTGTTGTGCTGGAGTTAGCAGAACTCGTTGCTGTTGTCCCTGCTGATTTGTTACAATCATTATTTTGTTCCCAACAGGTTCGAGAGTTTCTGATGTTGCAGGAAGAATAACTGATTGTTTTGCCAATTGCTTTTTCCCTGCAATAGTTTTCGAAGTGCTAGCTGCATTTGGTGAAACTATAATGAATTTTCCTGGTTTACTAGGCTGACTCATAATTGCCGGAGAACTTTTTATAATTTTTGAAGATGCCACTTGATAGTTTTTCTGACCTTTGGTTATCTTTTGTGCAGAAGCGTACGTTCGTATTATGGTTGGTTGAGATGTAGTAATTGTAGGGATTTTGTTGATGGTTTTTACCTGTGGTGTTGATTTTTTTACTACAGTAACTTTTTCTGTAGCGATTTTTGGGGTTACGGATATAGCGGTTTCCGATATAACAACTGGCATGTTTTCTATAGATTCAGGAGTTAGAATTTGATCTCCTAATACTATAGGCATTGAATTAATATCAAATACAGAATCCTCTGATTGTTGTGTTTGTGCAACAGTTGGTTGGATGACATCTCCAGCAGGAGTTATGATTGTTTGTTGCAAAATTTTTGCCTTACCCCGACCTTTTGGTGTTGAAACGGTTTTTTTAATTACAGGGGTAGCGGTTGAGAATGTCGACTGTAAAGGTAAATCTGAATCCAAAGCTAATTTTTTAGTTGGCTTCTGTATTATGTAAGTATCAATATCTTCGATGTCTTTATTAGTTCGTTTAGATGTGACCTTCTGAACAGATACAGTTTCGGTTGCCGAAAAAGGTTTCATTATCTTTTCGGTAAATATGGCAGGTTTAGGGGTTTTTGTTACCGAAGGTTTTCTTTCAGGTACTGTTGATTTAACAACGCTCTTTGTGCTCCTTATTTCTTGTGCTTTCGTTTCTTGAACATATTTTGTTTCTTTAATAGAAATGGTCGGTTCTGACAATTTAATTTCTTGAATATGTTTGCTATCCTTTGAGGAAGTGATATGTGTTTTGGAAAGCGGAATAGCAATATTCTCATTGGCAGGTGCAGCAAAAGATTTCGTTATACTCTTAGAATTGTCAGTTAAAATTTCAAGCAGTTTTGAAGAAGTCATCGCCTGATCAGATTCTGTGATTGATTTTGATTGTACAGAATTTTCCTTGTTACTTGTTATTAATGAAGTCATTTTGTCCTCCAGGTCATTAGCATCAGCATCTGTGAAACGGCACATATCAGATGTTGATTTTTTTGTAACATAGGGTAGTTCTTCAGGAGGAATTTCTGTATTAGAAGATTCCATACATTGTTTTGATTTCGGTTTTTCGATTATTTCTGATTGTTTGCCATCTGTAAAATCTACAGAGAAATTTGTTAATGTAACTGGCTTAGATTCAGGTGTATTTACTATTTCCACTTGAACATTTTCTAAGTCCGTTTGAGAAACAACAGTAAGATTAGCTTCGATTGCTTTAATTTTTTCAAGACTTGTCTGTTCCTCTAAAGGGGGTGATAGTTCGGATACAGCTGCCAAAGTGGACAAGGCGGACAATTCTTCTTTTTCATTTGCTGGAGTCGTTACAAAAACACTAGCCAAGACCTTATCGGTTTCTTCAATTGATCGTCGTTCGGAGCCATTTAAATCTGTTAACGATTCAGTATCGTTTTTTTTCGTGGAAGTATTACTTTGTATATCTTCTATTTCATTTTTTATTCCAGTTTGGCCTTCTGTCAAAGTTTCCTTCGAATCATTACTTACTTCTATCGTTTCGACGAGAACTTTTTGTGGTTTTTCACTTAAGTTTTCAGAATGTTCCTCAGAAACTACGATTTCATCAGTTTTCTTAACAACTTCATCTTCACTTGGAGGTTTGATAATTGGTTGAAGTTCATTATCTTTATTGACAATCGATGGTTCTGGAGGCGCTACAACTTCCTCTTGAATTTCAAGGGGTACTTTATTAACAATTTCATCTTCTTTTTCTGGTTTATCCACGTTAAATGCTTCAATTTTGGAATTTTTCGATTCTCCATGCATATTTTCTCCAACTAAGTTCTCTTCTGATAAGTCAGATGGTTCATTTTTATCCTCAAGTTCTTGTAAAGGTAGTTGTTCACTTGACGTTTGCTTTTCAGAAATAACTATTTCATTGCAGACGCCGCTTGCAGTTTCAGTAATATTTGTACCACTTAAATTTTCTGGCACAGAGACTTTATCTTTTTTCTCTTCAATAATTTCAGCGTTCAAATTTTCATTTAAGTTAACAGTAGAGGTGTTATCCAAAATTACCGACTCTTCAATGGTAGTCCGTTTAGATTCCAATACACTTTCTGAATTATCAGCAAAAATAATATCAGACTTCAGTGGTTCAATGATGCTCATTGGTTTTCCAAACGTTTTCTTCTTTTTAGGAGTCACTGTCATAATATCAACGTATTCTTCCAAAGATTCTTGCAAATCAACGTTCATTTTATTATCGTCAGTAATATTTTCAATTAAAATACCGCTTGTAATGTTTGATTCTTCCTGATTTAAAGGCGACTCATTAAATTCTAATTTATCAGCATTTTGTATATCCATTTCTTCATATGTATCTAAATCTTGATCTCGTTTTGTTTTTCTTGTATTTCTTCTTTGACGTGAACTTTTCTGTGATTTAGATACCTTTTTCTTAGATCGTTGAATACTGTTACTACTTAATTCCTCTTGAACAGCATTGGTAGTCGTCTCAATTAATTTATCTCCTTCATTCTCCACTACTAATTCCTCGTTGTCGTTTATCTGTTCAATATGAAAATCGACTGGTTTTGATGCATCTGTATCATCTTTTGTATGTGAAGACGATTCCTCGTTATAAGCTAGATTATCAATTTCTTTATCGAAAGAAGTCAAAACCACATTATCAGTTTTAGCTTTCTGTTGGTGTGCCTCTTCATGTATGTTAGTATGGCTTTCTTGTTCTTCAATTGACGGAATTTCACTTTTGTGAGTATTTTCAGAGAGACATTTCTGTCTTAAACTTTGTTTATTGACGGTTCTCTGTATGGAAGTTTTTGGAAATTCGATTTCTTCTACCGTAGGAACGCTAACTGGACTTACAATAGATTTGTCATTTCCTAAGGGTTTTCCATCTTGAGAAGACTGATCGATGTTATCAGGAGTAGACGGTTTTGGAGCGTCAAGATACGCTAATCTACTTCGATATTTCACAGAGTATCTCCCTTGCCTTCTGCTGTACAGATATTTCTTAAAAGGAACGTTTCCTTTGGCATTATTGTTTTCCACCACTTTTGTCAAAGTGATGTTAACTTCTCCGTGATTTTTTGGTATGATTTCGATTTTTTTACGAACCAAACAATCTTGACTGGTGGAGTTGGAACTACAACCATCATTGGTGTTCGTTTTTCCTAGTTGTTCCTGTTTATCAACTACAATAGCATCTGAAGTTTTATCTTGTGCTTCGAATTCCACTGGACGTTTTGCTGCTTTTTCTGCTACACTTCTTGTGGATGGTCCTGTTTGCTCACTTGTCTCAGTACATTTTTGAGGGGTCCTTTTCATTTCAAATTTTTTATATTTTGGTATGATTTGGTCCTTTTCTTCAGTACTTTCTGCTAATTTTGTCCTTAATTGAGACTTCAATTTTAACACTTCAAGGCCTTTTGCTTCCTCTGATTTTTCAGTATTTGATTCTATGTCAGTTTTGGCATTTTGATTTTCTTTAGACGAACTGTCTGGAGTCTCTTTTAAACCGGGCTTTTCTATTATATCTGTTAAATTATTACTTGTATTGTCTCTTAAACTACACTTATCTATTACATCTGTTAAATTACTTGTATCGTTTCTTGAATTGCTTCGACGTTTTTCTGATTGTACAGAAGGGTTATCTGCGTTTTCTGGCTCTTTCTTTTCTGACTTCTTTTTTTCTTCCATTTCTAAATCTTCAAATGCCTTAACAAATCTTTTTTTTGGATTTGTATGTTTTGTGGCTGTTTCGTTTGATTTCGTCCCTTCACCTGGGTACAATTGTGGTGGTTCATCTTTATCAGGAAATTTTTTCATTTTAGCCACTGGAAAATTTTGCTCTTCTTTCAACTGGTCGGGCACATCTGGAACGGAGGGTACTGCAGTTGACTTCATAAGTTCTTCGAATTCTTCGAAATTTGGAATATGAGATTTCCGATTATATTTGTCAGTTTCTGCAGCTTTCAATGAGGACTTTTCATTCAATTTGGACTTTCTTTGTGTTTTTTTAGGTTGAATTTCAATAAGTTCTGGTTGTTCCAAGTCACTTGCTGCAGAACGACTTGTTGAAGGTGAACTGATTTCAAAAGACTCAGAAGTTGAATCTTCTCGTTTTTCATGACGTTGTTTTCTACTTCTCGATTTNAGGTCATAATTCACAATTTTAAATAGCTCACCTTTCTGCTTGGTCTCCTAAACTCCCTATAAAAACTGCATAGGCATTGACATTAGGATAAGCGGTTAGGGCTGCCCCTAAATCGGCCGGTTTTATACCATAACGTTGCAAATTAGCATCCGACAAAATTACCACGATTGCTTCATCGCAATCTTCTTCAGCTAATGATTTAACTGCCAATTGTGTCGCTTGGAGAGTGTGATCTCCAGAAAGGCAAAACTGGGAATGAGCGTGCATTGTCTGCGAAATTTTTACCAAAACATGTTTTAAAAGTCTAATAAAGTTTTATTGAAAATATTTTACCTGTATAACGTCCAGCCTTTCCTTATTATTTTTTGGAATCTCTTTCTTCTTGACGAATACGATGTTATCCTCTTCTCCTGAATGACCCATTATGTCATACTCTATTTTATCTTCAAATCCTTTCATTGCCTCCATCAGTAAAATTACAGCTTCCAATTCTCTTTCTAAACGGCCATCGTAACCGTTGAATCTAAGAGCGATTAATATTACTTTCTGATAAATATATATTTGGAAATTCGAAAAAAAAAAAAAAGTTAAATGGGCAAGTTTGGAGCATGACTTTGTAGATGTGGCGAAAAAGAAAATGATAGAAGCATTTAAGACGTGGTGTTAGAAAAAGACGATGAAAATATGCTTAGAAAAGTTAAAAATGAAGAGGTAAGAGAATAGAGGGAGCCATATAAGGAAATAAGAATTAGGAGAGCTAGGTTGGTAGGAATACAAAGGACAATCAGTCTTCAGACTGGCAACTTTCTTATGATGATTATGATAAAGGCCGTCAAAATTTTTATTAATCTCTTTTTATAGTTTTACCTGTACATACTTCCAGATACGTCCACTACTAATCGAAGTCTCTTAGATTTAATTTGCGGTGTACCTGGTTCCGGTTGTTGGTCAATTCTTCTTCTGAAAACGGTTTTTTCACCCAGCAGACCTGAATATTTTTTAAATTTTATTAAGTAATTTTTTCCTTATAAAATTTAGTGGTTGTTACCATCAATAAGTTTAACGTCATCTAGTTCTCCAGATGTTTGGTGTCTGCTCCATTGGCGTTCCTTATTTTTCGATTGGAGAGTGTTTAAAATAACTCTCAAAGATTGTACTTCTTTTGCTACAGCATTGGATAATTGGGCATAAAGACTTGCGTCGTAACCGCTCATACCTATTTCTTTTAATCTTTCTTGAAACGCTTTTCTTCCCATTTCTTGCGCAGCCTTCCTTACATGTTCTGGAACTGCTGCCTTTTCTTCATCAGATAACTAAAATATCAAATAAAAAGAGAATTATGAAAAGCGAACTTTTGAATTGGTTTAAGTAGTATATAAGGAATTCCTTAAAAAGTTTTTACTAACTTGATGAACTTGATGCCCCTTGTCTAATCTGTAAGGACCTCCTTTACCACCTAAACCTGCAGTATCTCTCCCTCCAGTCCCACCTGCCCAAGTGTTACCCCCTACATGAGGTTCATTTTTAGGATCTTCTTTACCATGTTTTGGACCATTAGTGTCTAATCTGTTATTGTATTAGAGAAAAAAATTGAATAATAATGCAGATAAAATAAAAACTAAATGGAAGACTTACCCACTTTTTCGTTCGATGCTCATTTTAAGCTTTTCTTTAGCCCTTTTCTTTGCATAATATTCCTCGTTAAAAATTACACTTTTGCGAAAACCATATTTCGATAACACATCAGCTACAGTGTCTAATACTTCAGGACTATATTTGTCAAAATCCAGGACGTTAAGTAGGGTGTCTTCTAGATCCGTGTCAGGAAATTTCTAATATAAATGTTGACAAACGTAAAAGATATAATTGTTAAATATTATTATGATTTACCTGTAAATGTTTTACAATATTGACAACTTCTCGGGTAGAATAAGGATAAGCTACTAATCCTTGATCGGCCATAGTTCTTAATTCACCAAATATGCCCACAAGCGTTTTAATAATACTTTCAGGAACATTAGGACCATATTGCTTTAATAACGATATTTCAGATTCTTCAGAAGGATTATCGACAGCATGACAACTAAATAAATCCCCTAATGCTCCAAAAAAGTCATTTCCTAGAAATGGAAATCCTGGTCTATTTGCTAATACGATCATTCTAAAATCAGGATGTATTTTTATTTGGTTTGGGTGCGTTGCTTCTACATCTTTTTTGATAATTTTTCGACCGTCACTCAGTGTCATTTGACCAGATTCTACCAGTGTTTTAAGGATACAGGTCACGTGCGTAGGAGCTTTGTCGGCTTCGTCAACGATCAGGACGTGACCAAATTTTACTGCTTTTACCAGGGGAGAGTCTTCATGAACCAAAACACCATCTTTAATAGTTGGTTGAGTTGTAAGGGTTTGTACAGTTGTATCTCGATGGAGTTGAATATATTCTCGTGGTCTGTAGAGTGAAAATTACATTCCAAAAACGATATTGACAACAACCTTTTACCTGTTCATAAGCTCCAGAAATCGATCCACTACTTTATTTTTCCCCACTCCTTGATTTCCAACAAGCAGTAGATGGGATCCTAATAGAAAATCTTGTAAAATCCTTTCCATGAGTGCTAAGTGTTGAGGAATATCGTAAAATAAAGTACTAGGAATTCTTGTAATGGAATCAGTTTTGTAAATAGGACAAGATGTACTACCGATAGTCAATATGTCATCTTCTATTTTCCAACTGATTTCAGATTTACTGGTTTGCTCTAACGGAAAAATTTGTAGCCTTTGTAACGTTTTCTCAAGGGCTTGTCGAGCAAGGGGTGGTAGAAATTTCGACATGAAAGTGTTTTGAATGATATCATAAGTGTCATTGCTTGGAAATTTGCTTAGTCGTGAGGCAATTCGAAGAAGTTGTCGTGTTGATAAATGACCTGAGAGCGATTTCAACGTATTATCCGAATTGGACCTTAATATATGCGCCAATTCTATCAACTGTTTCATTGAATTACATATCGGCCCGAACTGAAACGATTATTTATTTATAAATAAATTTTACATTATAAGATCATCTTCATACTAGGCGAAAATGCAAGCAATAGAATTCAGATTCAAATTAAAAAAAAGTAGAAACAAAGGAAGGACCTTTAACACCTAAGATATATCATGTACTAATTAGAAAATGAGCGTCTCTTAAAAAATTTCCTTTCCAATTCATATTTCCTAATTTTTCGCCTAGTGTGCAAACTAATTCAAAAATTCTTACTGCTTTTGATATTATTTCGGTTTCTTCTTGTTTCAGTAAAGGCCTGACTTCTTGAAACAAAAACAAACTGATTACTTCTGGAGTTAACCAGTTGGTTACGCCTTGAGTCGTCGGGGGCTCCCCTAGAGCTATAATTTGGAAACCGGAATGAATTTTTAAAATACCGCTTTCATGAAGTTGTTCGTCAGAAAGACCATAGTTTTCTTTAATTTTGTCATATTTCTCAGAACTAATCAAACGTTTGCCATCATAAAGTTGTAATTCTCTATCGTGTACAAGTCTGGAATATAGATTAATATAGAAGGATAAATATATATACATTTACATCAAAATTGTGATGTACCTGTGCAATACAGAAAGTGTGCTTGAATGTATCCTATGAATACCGTCAAGTACGGCAATTTTGCCCTCCAAAGCCGCTGTTATTAGTGGAGAAAATCTCCATACAGTGTCTCCATTTTCAAGGGTAGTTCTTTGTTGTATCAAATCTCTGGAAGTCATATCGTGATATAAAACTATATCTTCCGTGTCTTTGTTCACAAGATTTGAAAGTTGAGAAGTTAAAATGCTTTTGCCGCAGCCTTTGGGTCCTATCACACACAAATCAGTCACTTTTGTGCTTTGCAACATTTTTTCTAATATTTGTTGTTGATATGGTGTTTCAATAAAGGTTTTGGTTTCTTTATTCTTAAGGAGGTTCTTAAAACTCTGGCTTAAATTACTTAATGAAATTGTTTGTTTATTTTTTGACATTATTTTAAATTGCTCCAGTAGTATCTCTACAGATTTAATACTCGACTTTGGAAGAAGGTAATATGGATATAAATAAGAAATTACGTCGTGAACTGTTACACCGGGGTTGTTTTCCTATAAGATAAACATTGAAATACAAATTAGATGTTTTGTATTGTTTTCAATTTTCTTACCAATATTTTGACGGCAAATTTTAAATTTTCAACAGGAAAATCGGGTAAACCCATTGCTAAACTTTCTTTGCTATTTAAAGCAAAAGCTGCCGAAACAAGGCTTTCGATTTTTTGAAATGGGAGGGTGGGTGCTATATCTTTAAGCAACGAAAGATATTCCTGCAAGTTAAAATTTATTTGTAATTAGACTATTAATGAAAATTTTCATTTTGATAGAGGGCTCCGCACTAAAAAATGGAAGAAAGCAGGATTTCGGTGTTTGTACATTACGGTTTATTGTTTTGGTAATTAGTAAAATGCAATTAAATTTCACAGTTGGAGGACATGTTTACAAACAGGGGAGTAAATAACAGATCGAAACGTAAGACATCAGATAGGATATTAAATGAAAGGGTTCTACTTATATATTTCAATTAATTTGATTTTGAAAAAGTGTAAAATCATCGGCAAGCGAGTGAAACTCAAACTTTTACATAAAAACTACACAGGAAAATGCGAGAACTAAATTCTCATAAAAGTATTTATATTCCTGATTTTGCAGCCATTATGGTTTTTTTATAAGTAGTTTTCTAATTTAAGCAGAAATAAGAATTTAAAAAATGTAAACTTGGACTGTTTACACGCGCGTTCCGCTGAAAATTGACTTCAATTCCTAAAACTATCGTTGCAATCTAAGCCCATTAACCGGACGAATTTGTAAAAGTCATCCAACTGAAGCGATTACCTTATCCGTTTCAATTGCCAGCCGACATGCAACTAGTTTCAATTACCCTTGCAATATATCAATTACCACAGTTAATTTACTCTTGAAGTAATTGCGGATTTTAGTTATTACAAAATGATGACCAAAAAAGAACTTAAATTAGGAAAACCCAATTCTCTTTTAATCGATTATTCGTCACGATATTGTGGTATTAACACAAACTGTTTAGAAATTGCAGTTGAATTTTATACTATATATATATGAATACCTTCTAATTCTTTAACTGATGAGAATCCAAAAAATTCTAAAGTTGTTGGAAATGAATAATCTAAAATATTGGATCGACATTGTTTTCCGGGTTCAATGTCATGGTCCATGGAATTTTGAACTTCCAAATTGATATCAGCACCTGCCAAATCACCACTTATCGTACCTTTAGAAAGGAACTACGAAATTTTAAGAATTACGACAAATCAGCCCGCAAAACAATATCGAATTGATATACGCCAGCTGTGGGAAACTGAAAAGAACAAGATATTGTGGTGAACTAATAAGTGCGTGTAATCCAAAATAGAAAACCATTTGAAAAACTTCACTTATTAGATGAACCCAAAGCTAAAGAAACTATGGATTCCATTTACTTCTCTTATAAAAACGTGTAAAAGATCAGAAACAAAATGGGGTTGTATATATTTTGATATAAAATGATTGATGTTGATTTTAAATCAATAAAATTATTTGCAACCCTATTTTGGTTCTGATCTTTCACGCTAAGCTGTTTTGTTGGAATTTTATTTCTTAACTATTTCAAAATAGTTTGTTTATTTTCCGAGGGTGATTATATCAGTTGCTTTGACTTTATAACTCGGTGTCCGCATTGCACAGCATACATAGTACCCCCAATATACACCACAGAAATTTCACTTATCCTGACATGGGGACGCATTAGTTGGCAAACCATTCAGGAAACGTTAAATTGTCACTTTACGACTCCAGAACACGCAATATTTGTTTTAAGCCACGCTCAAATGTATGCGATTGGAATATAAAACGTAACATTGTCGGCTAATTGCAAATATTATAGTTTGTGTTAACTTTATTTACGCTGATTTTGCATGAAAACTCTCAATTCTATTGCGTTTAAAACTCCTTAGTCTTTAGCTAATTTTTAAAACATTATTTAAACGAAAAAAAAATAAATATACTAATATCTAATCA
>NW_020439104.1:0-9269 GCF_000699045.2 Agrilus planipennis
TATATAATATACCATGTATGTTCACCTTAATTAACTACAAGAGCCTCTACAATGAAAAGTTAGCAGCTAAAACACCGTAGGGGATGACTCGTCTTTCCAGTAAGCAAAGGATACCAATCCCAATCTCTCTCAATTGTTGACCAATCTCTACAAACGGACAAAAACAATTATTAACTACTTTTAATCAAAAATATTTCAAAGGTGTCTGCTAATATATTAGATACAATGTACAATTGATTAATAAGCAAAATAATAGACACCTGTTACGCGGAAAATGTAAGTAAATAAATAAATGTAAGCCTTTTCACTTTGACTCATATTAAATAAAAGAAATATGAAATAAAACATAAACAGATAATCAAAAACCACTGTCAAAAACTAATAAAATGGCGACGTGACGTCTGTCAATTTAACTTATGCACATGCTGCGGACAATTGCGAAAAACAATAATATAGTAGGAATTAATCAATATAACCTTTCAGGGTATTACACGTAGAAAGAAAAATAAAACTAATTCTGCGAAAAAATTGGCTGGATAAGTTGAATTTAAGAGACGTGAAAAGAACGTCCTAACGCTACGAAACATGAACTTATAATGCACCAAGCGCGTTTCATGACGTATAAAACGCCACTCAGAAGCAACAAATTACATTTCTGCGACGGTTCGCGGTAAATATTTCGCAATTTAACCAATCGCGTGACTAGTTTCATCCCCGTTTTACAGAATTAAATTTATGCGCGGTTTTGCTTGATCCAAGTTCCATCGCCTGATCACAACTCCAAAAATAACTGAATACAAGAGCGAGAGAGAGAGCGGAAACTTAAAATAAAGACTATTAGAGAGATAATGATTCTAAATTGAATTACGGATGTTCTGGAATATAAATTATGTAAAGATGAAATAATAACGTGCTTTATAAATAAAATAATGGATAATCAAAATAGAAAGTAATTTTCCGTTCTTCCTTGAGATGTATTATCCTATTAAATAAAAAAATATATCAAAATAGGTTCACAATCAACAAACAAATAGCGGAATATACACATAACAAAAAAAAAGCAATACTGTCAAATTGAGAACGAATTAAATAAGTTATACGTAAAACTATGATTAAGAGTACAAGAAAAATAGTTACCAATGATAGTAAGTTTGGATAATCGATTAAATAATTTGTCAATAACATTTGTACATTACTGTAATTTTTATATTTTTATGTATTATTAGGGCTTAATATGATTGATTAATACACAAAATAGCGTGTTTTACTGTGATTTAATTTATAGGAAATCAAATCAGAAGATTTCTTAGTAAAAAACTACTTATCGCCAATTTATCTGGTTGACTTCTCAGTTTATCGCATTCATGTACAATAATAAAATTCGACCAAATGGGCAAGAAATTGAATTTTTTAAACATTAAACGAATCAAATTAAGAAACTAGGTAATTGCAGTATAATTTTAGAAGTATCTTATTGTTATTTATAAAAAATTTATTTTTGATATATTAATAGTTTCTGTGTCGAAATTGTTAACGACCTTGATGTAGAATATACAATATACAATGTTAAGTCAGGATAAATAAATTTATTTAAACTTGATTTTTAGTTATTCGGAATTTAAAGCTTTTATAAAATTAATGGGTAATGTTTATAATTTGTAGTTATATTGTACTTATAGGTATGTACTTTTTTTTTAAATACCTAAATGAAATTAATTGACACTGCATTATGTATACATATACAGGGAGCCATACGGTGACTGCCCATTAAAATATTTCAGAAAAAATTAAAATTAAAAAATTATACAGGGTGATGAAAACTTAATGCCGTCTTTGCACAACACCCAACCATCAAACTTCTTTTTTTAAATGGAATACCCTGTATTTTTTTCAGATTCAGTTATAGAATTGCTCTCTCTATCTACCCATATTACACATCTCTACACTCATCTCTTTTAGTTTTTCTGTTACTTACGTTTGTTATTATAAGTAATTAAAATGATCGAATTTCTAGCGAAGATAGCTACGGAATTGCTAGTAAACTTAAAAACAAACAAAAGCAACAAATTTATCATCACTTGTAGTATTAGTAGTGATGGTTTTAGTTCGTGGGATAGAGCCCCCTTTCTTTTTTAATGATTAATAATATAAAGCAGAGGATAGCGCAGGGTCGTGTCGCCTTTAATAAAAAGAAGTCACTTCTATGCTCGCGAACGGTTAATTTAAAAATTCGAAAAAGGTTGTTAAAGGTGTATGTTTGGAGCACGGCGTTGTACGGGTGCGAANATAACACTCACTTTCTGACTTTGCCTCTACAGTTCAAGTTGCATTCGCTTAAAATGTGATATCCGCTCAACAGTTTATACAATGTGAATAGATACAAATTGTTTCCGTTCCAAGAAGTAGGGATGGGCGATGTTGAAAAAAATCATCGATGTATGACCATCGATGTTCCAATATTTATTACATCGATTGTTCGATGTTTTCTTAATATTTTGTCTGACGAAAATACTGCTGTAATGAGCTACCACCGCGAAAATGCCGTACATACGAATTTTTGTTTTTCAATACATACACAGTTCACTTTTGTTTAATGATTATTAATGTTGTTTCAGAGCGACAGCCTAAATATGACGTATCAAGAGATTATGTTTTCTGATTAATATATGTGGAACAAAAAGAGTATTTCATAGATTAGGGTGATTCCTATAGCCAGTCCGACAAAAATTATTAAAATTAAATAATAAAAATAAATTTCTTATAATCTAATAACTAGAAACAGACAAGAAAAAGGAATTAATTACCATTTTTAATGAAGTAAATCAGTAACATGCACACTCATGGAAAGATCCCTTCCTTCCACATTAATTCTGCTGTTCTGCTTCTGAAACGTTGTTTGAAAGTTGTCTGCTGAAGCAAATTACAAATGTCTAACAAATTGAAGTTTCTGGGATCTCATTTATTATTTTTAATTGATACTGTTACATACCATTGTCATAAATCCTTTCTTCAGCACACTGTCTCCGTTCCCAATAGAAAAAAGACACTTTCATTCAGGTACAACTACGTTGACTTGTGGGCTTATCGCATTCCTGTGGTACAGTAAAATTCAATCAAACGGACAAGAAATTGAATTTTCTAAACATTAAACGAATGAAACTAAGAAACTTGGTAATTGCAGTACAACATTTTTGAAGTACCTTATTGTTATTTATAAANATTTAGTCTTGCATTCATAACATACTGAAAGCTAATAATATACATCCATACAAGTTCACCAAGAAGATGCTGAGCAACGGATATCATTTTGTGAAATGATTTTAATCCCAATTCAAGATCTACAATTTTTGCAAAATGTAGTATTAGCGGACGAACCAAAATTCACTAGAATTTTAACGTTTTTAACAAGCACATCGGACAGTTTTGGTCTTCTTTAGTGTAAATGTGATCTGATCAAATATAATCAAATTTTTAGATTTTGTTCCACACTAATTCGACCATATTGTAACTCATTCCTTAAAATTCTTCTTAACTTTTTTCTAACTATTGGTGGCAAATTGGAGTATCTCGTTAAAAGTTCTGAATGTTCTGTATATAATTCTATAGCACTGCCCATGGACGAATAATAAATTCAAAATTATCAGCATTTGTATACGTATTGTTTTTCATGATTTCGAAATTAATAGTTAACTACCAGTGATAATAGCAAGTGATGACAAAACTATTGTTTTTTGTCTGTTTTCATAATTGCTAGCAATTCCATAGCTATCTTCGCTAGAAATTTGATAATTTTAGTTACTTATAATAAAAAACGTAATTAACAGAAAAATTAAAAGAAATGGGTATAGGGAAGTGTAAAATCGAATAGTAGAATAAAAATACATTTTTTGATAAAGTTGAAAATCTCGAACACTAGTAGACCTAAACATAGGGATGCTTCATAAAAGTCCCCATAATACGTAGATTCTAAAAATTCAGAAATATACAGGGTGTTACATTTAAAATAAGAAAGTTGATGTATAACCAGAAATACTACAAAATGTCATCATCATAAGGTCATCAGTCTTAAGATTGGTTAGACACGCACTTCCACTCTTTCTTATCCTTGTGCTAATTTTCGCATTTCCCTAAAGCTAGAACATCACACATCCTTAACTATTTGTAAACAGTAATCTAATCTAGGTCTAACTCTACTCCTCTTAACTCCTGTTTCTGCTTTTAGTATGTCTCTGACTAGTCCTTCATCTCTGAAAAGGTGTCCTACCAATCTATCTCGCCTATTTTTTATTGACTTCCATAGAGTCCTCTGTTCACCTATTCTTTCTAATACCTCTTTATTTCTAATCTTCTCTATTCACAGTAACCTCATCATTCTCATGTAACACCACATATTGAATGCTTCTAACCATTTCTTTTCCGCCGCACCCTTTGTCACGCTCCAAACATGCACCTTTAACAATAATTTTTGAATTTCTAAACCAACTTTTCGTGAGCATAAAAGTGACTTCTTTTTGTTGAAGGCGACTCGACCCTGTGCTATCCTCTGCTTTATATCCCTACTACTGCTTTTTGGATAAACTGAAGTTCTTCAACCCAATTAGATAATGAAAAATCTATCAGTATAAACAAAGAAGTAACATATGCCCCTTAACCTATGCATTATTTCTAGGACTTCTTTTGTTAACGAAACTGACACCAGATTAATATGGTATAAAAAGAACCTAAAATAAATGTTAACATTTACATTGCCACAAAGGATACTTCCACATTAATGCTGCTTTTCTACTTCTGACATTTCTAGAACGTTGTTTAAAATCTGTCTATTGAAAGTTACAAATGTCAAAGAAATCGAGGTTTCTAGTCTACTATATTTTATTGTTACTTATCAATTCATGTTATAACTTCCTTTAACTATAACATGTTGTCACCGTTTCCAGTGCAAAAACGGTATCTTTAGGGTTTTGTCAGAACTGTAGGTACTACTACTTTGCAGGGTGAAAGAGAAACCAATGTTTTATGTTTTTTATCCTCCAGTAAAATGAAATTATTATGTGAGATTATTCAGAAATAATTAATTTAGCTTCCCTATTAAAAAACGTGTGTAAAATATCCGCATCACGGCTTATTCGAAAATATAACTTTTCTTGTTGGAAATGGCTTAAAATAACTTAATCATGAAATACTTACATGAAATAATCGCGGGGAAGGTGTTTTTAATAGTTTTAATTGAAAATAAACACTTTTAGATTACACTTAACAGTCATTTTGGTAGTCGGCGTTAATGGTTAAACTCCTGTAGTACTGCTTTTAGTTGGAAAAGGTCCATTTATAAATAAAAGAAAAAAATAGGAAGATGCTTTACCCAATTTTATCTGTAAATAATTATTTTATAGGTATGCTATATGTTAACATGTATAATTAAATATGCGAATTTCAGTCACTTATCATAAATAATACCATAGATAATAGATACACAAAGGATAACACTCACTTTCTGACTTTGCCTCTACAGTTCAAGTTGCATTCGCTTAAAATGTGATATCCGCTCAACAGTTTATACAATGTGAATAGATACAAATTGTTTCCGTTCCAAGAAGTAGGGATGGGCGATGTTGAAAAAAATCATCGATGTATGACCATCGACGTTCCAATATTTATTACATCGATTGTTCGATGTTTTCTTAAATGGAACAATCGATGTTTTCATGAATGGCGGGATAATTTAAATTTTAAAAATTTTAATTCAGGTGTAATTTAAAAAAAGTAATTGACTAAAGAAAAAATGATTATCAATCCTTTCACCAGAAAACATCGAACAATCGATGTAATAAATATTGAAACATCGATAGTCATACATCGATGATTTTTTTCAACATCGCCCATCCCTACTGCAACCACATTTTAGCTTCGGCATAATATAACAATTGGTACAAATACAGCGTTGCCATCTTTTCATTTTTAAGTCCCCCACACCGAATGGAAAATTTCCTTCTTTTCTCGATTAATTGGGATTAAATTTCCCCATATTTTTTTGACTTTTCCCATACATTTTTATTAGCTTAATTTGCATTCATCAATTAATTAAAAGTTTATCAAAATATTTTTTATTACTATTAAAAAATAGTAAAAGCAGCAAAAATTCTAGGTAACACTCCAATAAAGTATATTTCAGTCATTGGTAACTTTTAAAATAAAAGTTGTTCTTTACCTGAACACACAGAGATAGTAAGATGAGGTCAAATATATTCAAAGTACAAATAAAAATGTCAAGCAACAAATTTAACCGTCGAATATGTAAGAAAAAACAAGAAATAAACTTTGGTGACAAAACACCAATATTAATTTTCTCCATAAAATCCCACTACTTACTGTTTTCCCCTTTCTCCCATTCAAACATATTTTCTCCACGATGTGGGAATTTCCCTATGAGACGCGGATGTGCTAATGTTATACAAACATAAACTAAATCCCCAAACAAATAGTTCGTTCACAATACATAGGCGTGTGCTTGTGTATATGCAGTGGAGCATGAGCAATGAGCTGCAGAACTTTTGAGCATGGGCACAAAATCGAACAAAAAAAACTTAGGGTCGATTTAGTCTAAATTATCTAGAACAGAAACAATTGCGTTTTTTAAAATATCGTACATGACATTTAAGCGCAATGGCAATCATATTATTAAATTTTCTTTTACTTTGACAAACAAACTAATGTTACTTGCTTTAATTCAATTTTAAATTGGTGAAATAAATAAGTATGAAGGAGTGGGAAGTAGGTATGGATTGAATCCTAAAGCGGTCGAATTTTTATAATAATAATTTAATAATTTATAGAGACTATGTATATTGCTACTAATTTTAGAAGAAAATGTGTGCAATGGCTAGTTCGAAGGCCCGCTTTTACTTTTTCCTTACTCCTAATCAGCAGTTTAACTATTTTATCTGCACTTATGGTGGTTGCTATTTCTCCCGTTGCATTAATTCTTGATTATTTAGGTGCTTTTATTAACTCAGGTAAGTACTATTTTATAAAAATTTAAAATAAAATTTTTTAAACGTCAGGAACATATTTTTTATTGCCTTATTTTACTGTCTTCATGGTAAATACATGTACAGTGTGTTGCCTAAATATCATGACAATTTAAAAGAAAAAAATTGATATCAGTTTACTGTTTATTAATTGCATATTGATATATGCATCTCTCTATTATTTCAGATGGTGCGACGACAATTTATACTGTGCTTTTCAGTGGCTTCTTGTTAGCTGTAATTATTACAGCAGTGATAATGATAATATTTCTAGTAATAACTTGTACAAGCATAATTTATTCTCATAAGTCATTTTTGATATATAAACCAAAGAAAAATAGCTAAGGACAATATAATGCTAGAGAATTATTTGTTTGTACTGTAATAAGATAATCTACAGGTGTCTTTAGTTAGTTTCCATATAAATTGCAGTTTTTAAAATGTATCACCGTGTTAATTAAAACTACTTTTCACCTCCGTGTGAAACCATTTTTAATTTTTTATGAAACAATTATTACAAGTAATAAACAATTTAAAGAAGTAGCCTAGATCACTCCTGACAACTTCCTGTTCATGCCTATAAGTTTCATTGAAGTCGATCCAGCACTTTTGAAAATTAGTTCATTTAGTGAAAAAAAAAATTTAAAGGTGGTTTGTATTAATAATCATATGAACTTAAAAAAGGCACATTTCGATATTATATCAACAGAAACTAGAGTTTCATTATAAATAATCCAATAATAAGATAGACTCGTATTTTGCCCACTTCTAATGTGAGAATTATCTACACATGTCTGGCGTTAATAGTTTTCACACTGTTATTATGATATTTTTCCAGGGAATACAGTATTTCAACGAAAAAGAATGTTTAAATTTAAGTTATTATCTGTGTGCAAGCAGTAATACTTTTAAGTCTTAAAAACAGAAAACAAACAATTTGTTTAATTAATTGATAGCCACCCTGGAATAAAAATTAAAATTAACGGTCAGGAATCTAACTTAAAATATTATATTAATTATTAATGTTTATTAAAACAAGACTAAAACTACCATTGAAGAAGTATACCATAATGCATAACCATTACATTTAATCTTTTATTCTAACCACATAAATTTAGAAGAAAAAGTAAAAGCAAGTACGATTTGTTTTTATTGTAGTTTTTTTTTTAAACTGATCTAGTAGCTTATCGATTGTTGTGCAAGTCTGTATTTTAAAGTTTACAAAGTATATAGAAGGTTTCAATACAATAGAAAATAAATTGAAACCAAAAGATGAAGGCATTTCAAACAATTGTGGATATACTAAATCGTATTATTACACAGTATGAACAATATCAATCACATTACAAGAATTCTGAAATGAACATCTTTTTGGAAAATATAAACGACTTGGTTTGCCTCAAAAGTAAATGTGAAATAAATAATGAATATACATACAATGAATAATCCATTTGTATATTTAAAAATTAATTCAAAAATCTTTTTTAGTTACTATTAACGGGCAAATGGTGCTACATCTGTGCACTGAAACAATCTTTAAAGACTTTTTAAAAGCAACTCCAAATATTTCTGTAAAATTTGTCACTGCTAAAATGTTATCCATTACAACTTCAAAAAACTATTATAACGGTGTAATTTAAAAAAAGTAATTGACTAAAGAAAAAATGATTATCAATCCTTTCACCAGAAAACATCGAACAATCGATGTAATAAATATTGAAACATCGATAGTCATACATCGATGATTTTTTTCAACATCGCCCATCCCTACTGCAACCACATTTTAGCTTCGGCATAATATAACAATTGGTACAAATACAGCGTTGCCATCTTTTCATTTTTAAGTCCCCCACACCGAATGGAAAATTTCCTTCTTTTCTCGATTAATTGGGATTAAATTTCCCCATATTTTTTTGACTTTTCCCATACATTTTTATTAGCTTAATTTGCATTCATCAATTAATTAAAAGTTTATCAAAATATTTTTTATTACTATTAAAAAATAGTAAAAGCAGCAAAAATTCTAGGTAACACTCCAATAAAGTATATTTCAGTCATTGGTAACTTTTAAAATAAAAGTTGTTCTTTACCTGAACACACAGAGATAGTAAGATGAGGTCAAATATATTCAAAGTACAAATAAAAATGTCAAGCAACAAATTTAACCGTCGAATATGTAAGAAAAAACAAGAAATAAACTTTGGTGACAAAACACCAATATTAATTTTCTCCATAAAATCC
>NW_020439104.1:9443-80449 GCF_000699045.2 Agrilus planipennis
AGTAATCTAATCTAGGTCTACCTCTACCCCTCCTAACTCCTGTTTCTGCCTCTAATATGTCTCTGACTAGACCTTCATGCCTAAGAAGGTGTCCTACCAACCTATCTCGCCTATTTTTTATTGACTTCCACAGTCCTCTGTTTTCCTATTCTTTCTAATACCTCTTCATTTCTAACCTTTTCTACCCACGATATCCTCATCATCCGCCTATAACACCACATTTCGAACAATTAGATACAGTACAAAATAATATTACTGGGGTCTTTCATTAATATTTTGTTGCACACCACATTTTTATTAATAATTATTAGGCAATGCTTGCTAAATACTACCCAAAAAATGAAGAGATAAGGCTTTTAGTTCTTGTAACTGCATTAAAACAGAAAAGCTCTAAAAGAAATACCACCTATAGAAGGATTGGGTAGAAAAGTAATTATAGTGGAATCAATAAACAATTGTATCCACTAGTCTTTTTGTTCAAATTATTTTTTGTTTATTTGTTAATGTTATTGTAATCAATAAAAGAAACCTGATAGGTTTTATTACCCTTTTCAAACAGAATATAATAAGTATGTACAGTTAAACTACTTACAACACTTTTAAAACATTCAACCTGTTTTGCCCTTTTCTGCTTCCTCTTTCTGTTTTTGTTCTTTCTCATGTTTTGTTAAAAGAGCACTCTTGATACCTACTTTTTCAAATTCTTCAATGAGATCACCAGACTGATGCATTTGTAGCATTACATCACAACCTCCAACAAATTCTCCATTCATATAAACCTGTGGTATTGTAGGCCAATTAGAGTATTCCTTAATTCCTACAAATGTAGAAAGTAATCCAGCACACAACCACTAATTCGTTATAGTACTACCTTGCCGTAGAGATTCGTCCTTTAAAACATCATGTGCTTCATATTTAACTCCATGCATTCTTAATATTTGTACTACCGCATTGCTAAATCCGCACCGTGGTTCCTCTGGTACCCCTTTCATGAAAACTACTACATTCTTACCTTTCACCAATTTATCTATTTCTTCTTTTGATTTCGTTGAGTAAAATCTTGCAATTTGAACATAATTTTTTAATAAACTTCTACCAAATTTATCCATGTTATTTATTTATTAATCACCATTTGTCCGGTTATGAAATTTTAACCTAAAATATGACCATAACACACCATAAAGTCCATAAACTGTGATTAACCATAGGTGATAAACTATGATCCACGAATCTTTGTTATTTTCATAATCTATGGTAGTAGACTTTTGAGAGCGGAATTTGAAATTAAGTTTAAATTTGATAAACATGTAATCATTATAAAACTTCTATTTTTGTTGAAGTTGAAGCATACAACCAAGAAAAAAACCTTCCAAATTATCAAACTAATATTTCCTAATGCTTGCTATATAGTATGCATTAATTCATTCAAGACAGCATTAAAAAAGTTTATTGTGGTCATTTAAAAGTATACAGTGTATGAAGTGGTGAAGTAATTAATCAATGACCTACGGAAATCAGCGAGGAAATTATAATAAACAAGTGTGTACAAAAAGTTGATACAAATGTACATTAAACGATTTAATTACAATTAATTACACATTTATAGGACACAGTCCCTTATCATCAAAATTTTTCTCACATACAACTATAAATCTTTAACAGTTTAACAGTTGTTTTTTTTTGCGTTTTTTTTACACTTATGTATTTAGCGAATATTACCTAATAATTATGAACGAAAGTTGAGGTATCTTTGTGTAAGAAAATATTTGAGAAAAGCTGTCTCGGCAATCAGTTACAAATTTATTTACAGACGTGCGGGTGAAAATAAAATAAACAAAATATGATATTTAAATGAGTTACTATTCAATTTTCTACTCCTCTTAATTGAAACTTATCATATAATCTGCCTTAAAAATGCTAAGACAATATAGAACACGATTATTACCAAACAAGACGATTTTGCCATGGACCTGAAAATAATGGATATTAAAATGTTTCACTTCACATGCTAAAATTAGATTACATTATACATCATATCTGTAGAAGTTGAAACTAGCATGTCATCTATTTTCTCCATTTGAAAAATGTTTTTACATCAGAAAAAATAATGATTTAGTTCTAAGCAAATTTTTTCTTTGTAATACATTTCCCTTTGATTTACTAGTAATAGATCTGGATCTGGGTTTTTATAATTCAGATTTTTAATATTCCTAATTAGGAATTAAAATATGTGCTAAATTAAACATCTAGATGATGAATTGTATGCCACAGATGTTTTTAATTTAACTTATTTAACACATTTTGTACACTATTCACAAATATTTTTGTTAACTGCTGCAATGAACAATTTATAGCCTTTATATAAAACAAATTATTCAATACAAAAAAGAAAACATAAAATACTGATTTAATTCCTTTAAAATGCTGTACTTTTTCATAAAAATTTTTTGTCTTTAATATTCATTAAAAGGTAATTTTTTTAGATTTATGCTGAAACTTAATTTAAAAATTACTTACAGGAATGCGCTCCCTTCATTTCTTAATTTCTGAATACCTATAAGTAGTGTAGTTTTTGTTTTAAATAAATAGTACTAATTAGTCTAATATCTTCACGTTCTAAGAAAATGTAAGCCTGCTTAAGAAAGTGATAAATTATTGGTATTTCAAGCATAAACAGAATAAAATTGTTAATTTATAAATACCAGATTCCTCAATCCATTTCAAATTTAATATTATCTATTATATTTATATCCTGCATAATTTACTAGTCATTAGGGATGGACGGGATATCTATAGTATGACTTTCATTTCCAAAAATCAACTTTAAGCGTTTCATTGGAGGCTGCAGGGAGCCTTCGTTCCCCTTGATTCGTTTTTCTCGTTTGTGTTCTTTACACTTGTGCCTTTTTTTCCTATGGGAATACTTTGTTAAAGGATTTTCCATTCCTTCTACACGCAGCACCTCGTATTCGGGTTCAAAACAGTCCTCACTCAGGCTGTTTCCCGACTCGATAACTTCGTCCAAAACAGGACTACGCTTCATTCGCAAAGTCAACTTTAAATGACCACTTTTTTCCGGCGTTTTTTCTAAATTTATAGGTTGCTGCACTATGTTCTCTTCGGTTTTTTTATTATTGTTTTGTATTTTTGGAACACTTTCTTCTTTCCGAATGTCCTCGTTACTTTTTTCGCTATTATCATTAACGGCAGTAGTGTTGTTGTCTTCAGTCTTATTGTTTAAAGTGTC
This sequence comes from Agrilus planipennis, assembly GCF_000699045.2. Taxonomy (NCBI): domain Eukaryota; kingdom Metazoa; phylum Arthropoda; class Insecta; order Coleoptera; family Buprestidae; genus Agrilus; species Agrilus planipennis. The sequence continues at coordinate 12,691 of NW_020439104.1, forward strand.
CGCTGTAGTTGGCTTCAACTCGTCCTTTTCACTAATACTTTTTCTACGGCTAAACTTTCGTATATTGTCAAGATCTGTTTTGACGTCATCCTCGTCGAACTCGTACACGTCTTTGCCGTTATCACTTTTTACACTTTCCGAGTGTTCTGAAACAGCATTGCTATTGCTACGGGTTGATAGACGTGCTGAAGATCTTGTAGTACGGATTGAAGAACTCGAAGTAACATGGCTGTTCCTCGAAGACTTTCGAGTTTGCAGATCATTTTTATGGGATGTTTCAGCTTTGCTTTTTATGTTTTTTTGTGACCGTAAACATTTGTGATTTCGCAATGTAATACCTAAATCGCTGTCGTCGATATTTCCTACTTTCGAACCTTCCTGTATTTCATTAAACATTTTGTTTTGATTTACGCCATCAGAAACGTGTTCTTGGTCACTATAAACCGTGCTGGTACTAGCATTACTTTGCATGTCATCCAGAAGGTTAAAGCGGGTCGAACTGTTTCTAGGACTAAGTTCCTGATTAGTTTGTCGAGCGTTACGTTTCTGCAATCGCGTCACTCTCGAGTTAAGTTCGCCTGAAGTACTTACATTATTTATCACAGAACATTTTTGTTGCAAGCTATGTGAAACCAAATTGTCTTGGGTTAAGCTCGATCGCGTGGAATTTGCACTTAATTCGGAAATGTCTGTACTTGAATTTGACGTGTTCAAGCTTGAAATCGAGTTTCTATCCTTCCGTTGAAATTCGTTAATGTCTGAAAATTGACAACCCTGAGCTATTAACAATTCCGCATCGTATTTCGTTAGCCCTTTCTGACGCATTTCTTTGAAACTCAAAGGAGTTATGATTTTTGCTGAATTTTCCAAAGAGCGCATGTGGCCATTACAGTGATCCAAACCGTTTTTTCCCGATTGTTTTTTAATACGATTAATCCTGTTGTCTGTTTCGCGCAATCTATAACCGTTTTCTTCTTTTTCTTCTTTATCTTTCGCATATGCCCCAGTACTTCGTCTTTCACAAGTTTCACATTCGCAGTAACAATTTTTGTCACCAAAAAAGTCTTCACCATAAAAGCAGGTGATTTCTTCTCCTATCTCGATGTCTCTTAGAACTTTCACGCATGCGGTATCTCTACCTGTAGCAACGAATTTACAGTTTGCGCGACAATCATGATTGATAAAGGCGGCTGGTCCTAACCATAGTTGCGCACAATTTTTACGACAGCTATACATTACAGAAAAGTCATTTTTTCCCGGATTCAAAAGCATCCCTTCTTCTTCTTCCGTTAATTCGGCAATGCAACCAACAAGACATTCGATTTTGTCGTTTTTATACCATTTTTTTGTGGCTGATATTTTTGCCCCTTTTTTTCCTTCTAAAGAGTATCTGTAGCAGGGTTCTATAACGAAGCCGCTTTCTTTATCAAATACTCTCAAATAACGATAGACCTGTAGGTAAATACAGAAAACTTATTGGCAACAATTTTATAATTTTTTTTAAATGTAATGTTACTGATCAGTTTCTTGTGATTGTATTTAAAATAAAATAAATATTTAGAACGTATTTTAATGTTTGTTAAAGTTACTGGTTAATAATTGAAAAGTATAAAAAGAAAATACTTAATAAAAGTATACCATTAATTAACTAAAAAGTAATAAGAATAGCCATTTATAAAGAATTTATAGCGGATTTAACAAAATCTATTCGTTTAACAGAAAATTTATGTGCAATAAAATTGCAAAGGAAAAGGTGACATTTTTACGAAAGACTGACATTATTTATACAACTTGGACTTTTACANAATATTTTAAATATATTAGGGACATAACCTAGTTCTTATTAATCAAGGTTTAATAGGTAAATAATTAGGAAATAATTAAAGTTTAGTGTAAGACATTTTAAGCAAAAACATTCATATTAAGGTATTTTATTATTAAAATAAACAACTTAAAATACTCATATATGAATGAAAAATCATAAATGATATATGTTTATAAAATAATCACAGGAAGTATTTTTTAATGTAAGTGCATAAATAAAAGTAATTGTCTTTGCATAAGAAAGTAGTATTTAAATTATTTAAAATTGATAGACTGCAAAAATTAATATGGAAATAATATAACAACTTACATGAGCTTCTAATCTCTTTTGTTGATTTTTAGATTTTAACCTGGGCATCCATTCACCACTAGCAAGTTTTTTGTAGGCTTTTTCATAATTTTGTGTTCGTATAAACTCCTTAACAATATTTTTAAGTTCAGTGATGTTGGCTTTTGGAGGTCTATATCTAATATTCATTTTGTGTGTTGTGAATCCTAAATGTGGATCTAGCACTAAAGATGTAGCCAAATCATCAAATTCAGAGAGTTCTCGAGGTGACATTCCTGTTGGTTGCATTTTGATAAAAAATGGTCTATGGGGCACATCAACAACCATTCTGTCACTAAAATAGGTTATTGCACTGTAAAGGTTAAAATTAATATAATAAAAGTTATCCTTTCATTTAGAAAAACTTAAAAACGGGATAAATTATAAAAAGTAAATAAGAGGTTAAAACACTATCTTGTCAACTTTACAGGAGTCAAGGTCAACATCAGGGTGACAACAAAGAAATTTACTTCTTCTTTTTTCTTTAAATTGACACTCCCATTGCAAAATAATGCCACCATAATAGCTATATTTTTAACATTATGTTTACCTTACCTAAAACTTATAAATTACAGTATGTCTTCTTCCTCCTTGATGTGTAAAAAATTATTTCTTGTTCATTATACTCAGGGATGCATATCGTACATAAACGGCGAATGTCTGGAGAGAAATAATGTAAACGTTAAAACTGCAAAACGATGCATGTGGACATTTTTTGCTCAAATCGTAAACGAAACTATATTCTTAAATAATCGGTACAGTCTATTTTACTATTAAACAACTAAATCGAACGGGAAAAACTCGCGAAATACGATAATAAAAACAACTTGTTTTACTGAAACCAGACGCTTACAATCTATCATGGCAGACAACTTACTGTTAATATCTGTATTTATTTACATTAAATTTACATTAAACTATGGGAAAGACATACTTTAGAATGCAGCCTTTTAAATAACTTTGCTTATTTCTCTAGGACTGGCATTATTCCGAATTAAAAATATTTTGAGGAAAGCAAAATTCTAGCTCAGCCTGGTTTTCAACCATATTTTTAAGCGAGTCTTCCTTATCGACTTTCATTGCCGGTATTATATATAGGGTGTAATCAACAAGTTTTATTACACGCAGAAAGTGCGATCGTGATGTCACTTAAGATCTACTTTTAAAATTAAACATTAAAATATGTTGGTACTTCTCTGCAAATTTTTACATAACATTAGAAAAAGATATTAAAATGCGATTTTAGTTTACTTTTATTCTATTTGGTATTATATTAACTTACTGCTTTATCTAAAACCGAATTAACTTTTATATATATATGGTCAAGTTATTTTTTAGGCGTACGAAGCAGTAAATGTGCAAAATATGCTATTTAGGATAACTGGGACACTTTCCGTGTGGGTTTTTTAAATGAAGTGGTTTGTATTGAAGATAAATTTATTACAGAGGGATATGTTGAACATAATTTTGACTAATGTACTCTATAAGTATTTACTAAATCGTTATCGATTGCTACTAATATTGTACTTGGAAACCATTTTTTGAATAAAATACTTAAATACAATCATATTAATTAGAGCAAGTTACTAACAATAGTAGACAGAATATAAAGTTGCTGTTTCAAATGCGATATACTACCACTCAAACACTTTCTTTTATCACACTATAAGCACCCTTAAATATGTGGATATTGCATAAGAATTAAACAAACAATTTTCAATTACTTTTTAAATAATTTCCAGCGAAACGCAACAGTTTTGTTTAAAACGTTTTTACCACATTACTGTGTTGGGCTTTTTAAAATAGTATTACGAAAAACTTTGTAGTTCTTTGTCAGTGTTGTGAAGGGTTTCAATGGATAATTAAATTAAGAAAATAATATACTTTTTCTTAAATATTACTTTTTACTGTATCTAAGTTATGTTATAGTAATAATAAGACTTAATTTCTTTTGAATTTTCGCTTCTTTACATTTCAGTTTTGCCCTTTTCTGCTTCCTCTTTCTGTTTTTGTTCTTTCTCATGTTTTGTTAAAAGAGCACTCTTGATACCTACTTTTTCAAATTCTTCAATGAGATCACCAGACTGATGCATTTGTAGCATTACATCACAACCTCCAACAAATTCTCCATTCATNATTACTTTTTACTGTATCTAAGTTATGTTATAGTAATAATAAGACTTAATTTCTTTTGAATTTTCGCTTCTTTACATTTCATTAACAATCTGTATTAATATCGTAACCTTGCCTCATGGTCTTATCTGTTAATTAGTATTTGGTACCCTTTATATATTGTACTCTTATTTTTGATATTAATGACTGTAATAACTTGCTGGAGGATCCTTCCATTCGAAATTTTCTTGAAATTGAACGTATACAAACCAATAACAAAGATTTAGAAGTCCAAAAGAGGTTGGGAAAAGAACCCTTGCTGCTCTATCAATATACGAAACGCTGTTAACATGACGATACCTGTGGTCTTTAAAACCTGCAATTTAAAACTGCATAATTCATTTGTGGATATAGAATTTTGATTGTATGAGTGTGCTATCTCGCTTTATTATCAAATGTATGTACTTTTATACAAGATTATAACAGAGACCCGGGCATTCGAATAATATGATTTTCGTCAACATTTCTTCGATTTACGCATTAACAACTTGATATACTTGGAACGTTCAAAATTGACATAGCTCGCAATAAATTATCTGTGAGAATATGTATCTTCTTTCTGATTTCCACTTGGTACTGTAGTCATTTGCTGCATAGTACAGACAAAAAGAAAAGAGATAACTGATAACAGTAAGCTTTGCAGCGGTTAAAGGTACGCAAAAATTAGGGTCGAAGAATGTTGAAGTTTCTTTAAAGTCCGATGCTGGTAACATGTTCAAATTCTGCTTATTTGCATCTCTATCTGTTGCACATCAGTTGGTGTTATGTTATTTCTTTATTTTTATTAGTGTTCGCTGCAATTCCTAACCGACATCTCTTTTTTATGTATACGATATTCCCTACAATGTCTGTCGTAAATAAAACTAGGCGTTCGGTTAACAATCACTCTGCTGTAGTTAGTAAGTTGAATGAAAAACGTAGTAAATGTGACAGTTTTATTGCGGACTATGCCAATTTTCAACGTTCTAACTATATCTAGTAAATACTACACAATAAGAAGAATTAGTCATATCATCAGGAATATAGACGGCTATTATATTTTTGCATTAACCAAGGGTTGGTCATATAACAATGTAAGACTAAGGGCGGCCTTTGAAGGTGACGAGCAGGGCAACTTACCGGAGCCTTGCGCATTCGCGTAAGAACCCCGGTTACGTAGCCACAAACAATTTTAAAACTCTAAATTTATTTATTAATAGCTTTGCATTTCTCGTCAAGTAACATCATTAAAACTGATTCCACAAAGGCAAAGGGTCTCGCAATGATCTATCCGTTCGGAGCTTCACAGTAGCTAAGGCCGCCCCTGTATAAAACCACAAGTTAGTATGTGATTTCACATAATTCAACTCTCTCAGATTGTATGTGCGTTTGAACTCTTGATATGCATGGTATTTTGCATCACTCCTCAAACAGGAAGTGAAATTTTCTTGGAAAATTAATTTAGCACTCATGTTTATCGATTAACAATTGTGGATTTGGACAAAACAGTAGATATTATTCATATCATTAAATCAGAAGATGCAACGATACAAGTATTAAGAAAAATAAAAAATGTAGGAGTATTGTCAATACCAAGTGTTCTATTTTATTTCTGCATCATATAAGAATGTCGCATAAACGTTGCATAAGCAAAGCGTGTCGATTATGTGATTTGAACGTTTTCGGTTCTAAATTTTACGTCATATTAGGCTAACTTAATATTTAGGTAAAAGAGATGATTATTATGTTAGGAAGTACGTAGAATTAGTGGTGTCAAAAGAGACTGGGTGTTTTTCCAAATAATGACTCGACTCTTACCCAAAATAATGAAAATATCCCTAGTGGAATAAGCTCTCGTGATATAAAAATTACTGAATTAGTCAAAAGGGATGATTATTTTCTTAGAAAGTATGTAGAATTTAGAGTTGCTAATGAATCTTGGTGAGATTACAAGTGGTAAAGCCTCTATTACGAAGTCATAAACTTTCTAAACTATGTAGACTTTTGGTGTGTTTTCAAATAAAGGCTCTACTGTGTTTTAATAACCGGACACGAAAAAACGTGACGAAAATTATTAAATTGGTCAAAATGTGTGATTGCAATATGTATTAGAAAACATGCAGAATTTAATGGTGTTAACAGATTTTTGGTGCGATTTCAAATAGAGATTCTACTCAGTCACAACATTTTAAACTAATAAAAAAATCCGACCAAGAAAAAGCGCTCGTAATTACGAGGAAATAAATGCCAGTGACTTAACCAAAAGAGATGATTACTGTACAAAAAGTACGTAGAATTTAGTGGTGCCAAGCGATTTTGAGTATGATTTCAAATAAATGTCCTATTGTGTTGTAATTGGCTAAAATAATAAAAATAGCCGGATACGAAAAATCGCTCCTTATACGAGGGTGGATTGATAAGTTTCCGGCCTAACCAAGAGATGACGCCACTAGGCCTACCTTGAGGTGACATTCTATAGTACCATCCTTGGATAGCTTGTAGCTATAGTTTCAGCCCGATCTCCTTGCTAGTGTAGGTTTGACAGCACGCTGAACAAGACGCCTCTGTGGTTTTCGTAAAAATGGAAAAGCAGGAAAATCGTGCTGTCATCAAATACTTTTATTTGAAGGGGTTAACGCCGAAGGAAATTAAAAAAGAGATGGACTCAACACTGGGGACATCCTCCCCGTCATATTCAACCGTTAAGCAGTGGGTTTCCGAGTTTAAAAAGGGTCGTGTGAGCACCTCTGATGGGCCTCGCTCAGGACGCCCCGTTGAGGTCACAACTCCAGATATGATCGAAAAAATTCATCAAATAGTGCTGGGAGACCGCAGATTGAAAGTGCGTGAGATAGCTGAGACCTGTAAGATGTCATATGAACGTGTGCAACATATTTTGCACCAACATTTGCATATGGAAAAGCTCTGTGCAAGATGGGTGCCGCGTTTGCTAACAGTCGACCAAAAATTGATTCGAAAAAACATTTCTACCGCAAATTTGTCATTGTATAAGCGTAATCCAAGCGAATTTTTGCGTCGATTCGTAACCGTTGACGAAACGTGGGTCCACCACTACACTCCTGAAACCAAAGAACAGTCTAAACAGTGGATTGGACCAGGGGAACCAACTCCAAAGAAGGCAAAAACAATTTTTTCGGCGAACAAGGTTATGGCTACTGTTTTTTGGGATGCAAGAGGTATTATATACATTGATTACCTTGCAAAGGGTAATACTATCACTGGTCAATACTACGCAGACTTATTGCAACGTTTGAGCCACGAGGTGAAAATTAAACGACCTCATCTGGCGAAGAAAAAAATCTTGTTTCATCACGATAACGCACCAGCGCACACGTCAATCGTTGCGACGGCTAAAATCAACGATCTAAAGTTTGAATTGATGCCGCACCCTCCTTACTCTCCAGACCTAGCCCCGAGTGACTATTTTCTGTTCCCTAATCTCAAAAAATGGCTTGGCGGTAAGAGATTTGTGGACAATGAAGAAGTAATCGAAGCTGTAAATGGTTATTTTGAGGAGCTTGACGAATCAGTCTATAGAGATGGCATTAATAGACTGGAACACCGCTATGAGAAATGTATCAGCCTTGGAGGAGATTATGTTGAGAAATAAAAAAAAAAAATTTTTAAAACCTTGTTTTTCTTGGTCAGGCCGGAAACTTATCAATCCACCCTCGTATTACGACGAAAAGTAAATTATTTAATCGGGCAAAATGTGTGAATAAAATATTAGAAAACACATAGAATTTAATGGCGCTAGTGGACTTTTGATGCGATTTCAAATAGAGGTTCTACGGAGTCATAACTTTTAAAAGTAACGAAGAAGGGCTCGTAAAATTGTGAGAAGGTAAACTTAATCACAAGGGATTATTATTACATATACAAAAAAGTAAGTAGAATTTATTGGTACCAAGATATTGTGAGTGTGTTTTCAAATAAGTGTACTATTATGCTGTGACTGATTAAAATAATGAAAATATCTGAATTAATCAAAAGAGGTGATTATTACCTTAGAATGTATGTAGACTTTAGGGAAGCCAACGAACTATCGACACGACTCCATATTGAGGCTCTATTTTATGAAGTACTTAATTAAGAAATCCCTACACGAAAAAGCGCTCGTAAATAAAAATAGTTGTACATGAAAAAGCGTTTGTGATGCTACGACGAGAAAAAAATTACTAAATTAGCCGGAAGGGCTGATTATTGTATTATTTTTCAATAGCATAGTATAATCTAGTCCTTTAAATTAATTTACTTTCGCTTGCTTTCTTACGTATATTCTGTATTTCGAAAAAATTATTTGTTAATAAGTCGAAAGATCCATGTTCTTATTTATATCTACATTTTGAGTACATTTTTTATGGTTTCATCTGTTTTATGATTTTTAAAATAAATTTATTCTAGAAGATATTCTGTTATCGGCTGATTGAATGTCCGGGTTTATCTGTAGCCTTGCATTTATCTTTTTTGTATTTTAACCTTTACCCAATGCTGCTGCTTCTCGTTGTCGTTGCCTTCTGAAATCGTCGTTCCCCATAAGGCAATAAAGGAATTGTCTCCATTTTGGAAGACGAAATTCGGTTTGGGTCGTTTTTTCCATCGTCAGTTTGACCGGTGGAAGAGACCGGGAGTGTGATGTGAAGGAAGTTCTTCGGTTATTATAATTATTAAGAGTTGCATCCTACGACAATCAGATATTTTGTTCATGTAGAAATTTTTTTGCAAAAGCTACACAAGGAACTGGCAACCATATCAAAATTTTCGTTTTAAGGTTTCTATACCTCGATAAAAAATCACTACGAAGCAAATTTTTATAATGGGTTTTATATAAAATGTTGTAAAAAACAGGTAATCATTTTTAATTTTTATATCAAACATTTTCAGTGATATTGTCAGAAATTTGAGCCAGGAACACTCTCTTAATTTCGAATATTCTGAGAATAAAACAATCTGTGAGTCAAAGTTATACAATTACCTTAATTTCGGATGGGTTAGTTTGGTTTTATTGTCAAACCAGCAGATACTCACGTTATAAATAGGACAAATCATTGAACTTCTTCGTCTTCCAATTCTGTATCCTACACCAATGGAGTTTTCTACAACGGTGTCGACGGCATTTACACCTATTGTCTCTTCGGTCTCGCAATCTTCCCATTCATCTTCATCGATGGGGATTTCCCCGCTGCCCACTTTAGTAAAATAATGCACTCCTGCGAATTCTAATAGCGTCGCGACGCAGTAAAAGAAGCTCATTAACAGAAACCAGTCTAATGCGGTAGCGTAACGAACCTTAAATAGTCAAAGATCCTAATCGATAAATAATACCTGGTGTCTCCAAATATTCTTTTAAACAAACGAATGCTTTAAATGAAAGTCGTGCGATATATAACTGATTTCTCGTTTCTGCTTTGCTGATTATCTGACTTAGGATTGCCAACTTTAATATTTAGATTTTTTGGACAAGGAGGATAAAAATGCAGGACGAGTGGCGTATTTTCAATGCCGCTCCGAGTTAATTACATTTGGCCTCTCCTACCATCAGCATTACTTTACATTCTTACCATATACAATATTCGTTATAGAAAATAACAGAACTGTTGCAGAAAGTCAATCAAAAAGTTCTCGTCAGATTGTTTTCTATTGAAAGCACAGTTAACGAATTTGGAGGTAGTTTTTTATTTTGATTTAAGTACCCAAAATTGTCTCTTCGCCTTGCAGTTAGATGCATATATTAAAATATTTGCAATGCGATATTAATATGCGAATGTACATTTTCGACGTTTTTTTCGTTAATTGTTTGATTAAGTTTGACAATAGATGGCAGAAGTCATTGCGTTTAAAGAAAAACGCAATTCGACTTAAAAATCGAGTTAAGACATATTCTGCATTTATTACTGTTATTTTTTTACATTAAAGTGAAGGGATATTTACCACCTCCACAATTTTGCCGCTCTGGGCTATAGCCCGCTCAGCCCATACGTGTAGGATATCAGAGATAAATTTAGGATAAATAAATAAATGTCTATTCATTTACCACGCTTGTTCGTAGTATATTACTGCATTTAGTGGAATTCAAAAATATTCAACAATCCATTAACGGTATCAAATCGAACGGAATTATCCAACGCGTACACTTAAATCCAACGTGGTAGGCGCATTGTAACTAAATAGAACAAAAAAACTGGGTCAAATTTTCTGACGAAACAATCATACGTGGATGCAGATTTCAATTTTATTTGAAATCAAAAGCACGTTGTAGATACGATGCAGAACAATTCTACATGCTGCCTTAAGACAGCGTTTTATGAATTACTACAAATAGTGCGGTAAACGCCATCTGTAGTATATTGCCTGGAGTCGATATCCTATTATGGACCTAAATGTAGCACTAAATGTAGCAATATATTACAGATGGGGTCTACCACATTATTTGTAGTAATTCAGAAAATGCTGTCTTAAGGGAGCAGTTACAGGGACTTTATTAGGTGGAAATTGTCTACGACGCGCTAATGGGATTTGGTACAGAACCAGACTTAACCTCTCTCGTAGGTGCTTCTGCAAGGCTAAGTGAGAGAAGTATATAAATCTACTTTCGTTCTTCTTCCTTGTGACCCAAAAGAGACAGGTGTAGTGTCGAACGGGGGATGTCCCATTGCCGCCCTCAAAAATATACCTGAAACAGTGACATTGCTGTCCGCCAACTTTATTACCCTCATAATTAATTTGAATTCATAATTACGTAAACAACGGATGGATCATTGGACTAGGAAGTAAAAAAGGACTAGCGGTGTAAACTGTGACAGATTCGATATTTGGAGACAGAACATTAAAAAATTGTTCTAATCTTTTCGATCAACTTTACCCTCTTCACGTCGATCTTTAAAGCACAGAAAATTACACGAATGTGCGTCCGGTTACATATGCATCATTAGCAAAAAGAAAAAATATCGTACAAGAGACTTTGAATTGATAAAAAGTACAGTTCTAACGTTTAATCCAAAATATTTGAAAATTAATTTTGAACTATCTACAATTTTGGCCTGCAAAGAAGTATTGCCTCATACATTTTTAAAAGGCTGTAACTTTCATTTCAAACAGTGCTTATGGCGAAAATCCAAGAATTGAGATTATTATCTACATACCGGACATACCAAGAATTAAGAGAAACCGTGTAAAAATGACTGCAGCATGAGCATATTTACCAATGCCGTTCGTAGAAGAAGGATGGTTTTATATTATAGAAAAATCTCCAAACACATCCGCAATATGCAGTTACAGTGGCAAATGATCTAATTGGAGATATGCGGAATTGTTAAGGAGAGCGGCATCGCACCATTTTCCTAAATCATATGTTCAATATTATCTCCTGAATGAGGACGCGGCCAGCAATGTAAGTTTTTCGAGGCGCCGGCAGCAATGAGACTAAGAGCCTTTTCACACGGGCTACATTTTTTAGCGCTTCTGAAGCGCTGCATTTGTGCGATTTTTTAAAATCTACTTTTAAATTGATGCCTTCACACATGAGCAGCGCTTCAAAAATGTAGCGCTACAGTCGCTGAACTATAACAGCATTCGCTTGAATTGCCCGGCTTAATAGTCGCGTATTTGTTGCGCTTCACTAAGAAATACATTTACAGTGGACCCACGATAATCCGGCCCCTGGCTAATCCGGCACCCCCTGTAATCCGACATGGTCTATTATTTATTATGTATTAAATATTTTTTTTTGACAATCTTCGCTAATGCATGATTGAACAAGTTATAACTTGTACACACCACCACTATTGTGCTCGATGCGTAGAGTATTGTTTTGATTCTGATTGCTTAATTTGAATTTGACTATATGTGATGAAGATAGCGGTGCGGTCTAGCGTGTGTTCATTGTTTAGTGTTTATTCATTGTGTATTAGGTATTCGTACCTAGTAATGTCGTCACAAGCTCAGAAGCGAAAGCACAAAATACTGACAATTAAAGAAAAATGTGATATTTTAGACCGCTTAATTCGTAAGTCTTAGGCAGTACTCTATAATACAACAAATTCGCTAATCCGACACTGCCCTGCAAACTGTTTGTCGGATTACCGGGGGTCCACTGTACTTAAATAACCCTTCCACACTGGCATATTTTTAGTAGTGCGACAGACCAATGATGCACAATGTCGACGTTGAAAATTTCATAATTTCAAAGATTGCATTTGGAATAGTTGCAGTGCAGGCTATATAAGAAAGAACATCGAAAGAAGGAATGACTAAAAAACTTTTATTTCGGCGTAAATCTTAGAAAGATGTATAGAAGTCTTTTTATCAATCGATTGCTGTTGTAAGGATCGACCCTTTCCGATTCTTTATATTCTTCTTCTTTTTTTTTTTTAATTTATCAGAAGCGCTAATAAAGTAAGCTCCTCTTCGTCCTTCTTCTTCGACTTCACTTTAATAACTGTTTCTTTAAATTTGAAATAGGTTCGTTACTACCGGCTAGAATATCGAAGCGCTGCAAAAAATCGCTTTTTATACATGTAAATTAGCAACTGTCGTGTTACTGTAGCGCAACGGAAGCGCTACATAATGTAGCTCGTGTGGAAAGCTGTAAATTGTCGAAGAATGTCGAACTTGGGGATGAGGTGGTGAAGCGTCGCCAGGAGAGGGATGTACGACTATGCTCTGACTACTATGAACTCTTTGTTTTGATATGTATTTTTATTAATAAAGTATAATAAAAGATTTGTGCAGTTTTAAGCGCAATTGTAAGTGTTTAATGATTGCTAATGCTTGCTTTTTGATAATGTTCAAGACATTTTGGGTCCTGTAGAGGGTCACAATAGGACAGAGGAAACCAGATCCCAAATGGAGGACTGTTGACAACCCTACTTAGAGGTAGTCTTTGGAAGGGAATGGCTAACGACAATTTTTATGATCGATTGTTGTCGAAAAAACATATTAATTTTGAACCTTTAGCACCCTATAATGGTACTCTGTTAAAGGTTCGAGTTCTACTCGCACATTGAAAAAAAAAATAGTAAATTTGAAATACTTTGACTATTTTGCCAATAAAAATTTGTATTTATCCAATACATCTTGTTGATTTACTACAAACGGGGGATGTCCCATTGCCGCCCTCAAAAATATACCTGAAACAGTGACATTGCTGTCCGCCAACTTTATTACCCTCATAATTAATTTGAATTCATAATTACGTAAACAACGGATGGATCATTGGACTAGGAAGTAAAAAAGGACTAGCGGTGTAAACTGTGACAGATTCGATATTTGGAGACAGAACATTAAAAAATTGTTCTAATCTTTTCGATCAACTTTACCCTCTTCACGTCGATCTTTAAAGCACAGAAAATTACACGAATGTGCGTCCGGTTACATATGCATCATTAGCAAAAAGAAAAAATATCGTACAAGAGACTGTTTGAATTGATAAAAAGTACAGTTCTAACGTTTAATCCAAAATATTTGAAAATTAATTTTGAACTATCTACAATTTTGGCCTGCAAAGAAGTATTGCCTCATACATTTTTAAAAGGCTGTAACTTTCATTTCAAACAGTGCTTATGGCGAAAATCCAAGAATTGAGATTATTATCTACATACCGGACATACCAAGAATTAAGAGAAACCGTGTAAAAATGACTGCAGCATGAGCATATTTACCAATGCCGTTCGTAGAAGAAGGATGGTTTTATATTATAGAAAAATCTCCAAACACATCCGCAATATGCAGTTACAGTGGCAAATGATCTAATTGGAGATATGCGGAATTGTTAAGGAGAGCGGCATCGCACCATTTTCCTAAATCATATGTTCAATATTATCTCCTGAATGAGGACGCGGCCAGCAATGTAAGTTTTTCGAGGCGCCGGCAGCAATGAGACTAAGAGCCTTTTCACACGGGCTACATTTTTTAGCGCTTCTGAAGCGCTGCATTTGTGCGATTTTTTAAAATCTACTTTTAAATTGATGCCTTCACACATGAGCAGCGCTTCAAAAATGTAGCGCTACAGTCGCTGAACTATAACAGCATTCGCTTGAATTGCCCGGCTTAATAGTCGCGTATTTGTTGCGCTTCACTAAGAAATACATTTACAGTGGACCCACGATAATCCGGCCCCTGGCTAATCCGGCACCCCCTGTAATCCGACATGGTCTATTATTTATTATGTATTAAATATTTTTTTTTGACAATCTTCGCTAATGCATGATTGAACAAGTTATAACTTGTACACACCNAGTGATATAGTATAGTAATTTTTGAGTTGGAAATTCCGACACCATGTTGGAAAAATCTTAAACCTCTACTTTTTTATTTACAATACATATTGGAAAATTTGTAAAGTGTATAAGAATAAAACTTCCAACATATGTTTTGTACATTTACCTCGGAAATTTTTAACAGTGTAATCCTTATTGTCTTAAACTTATTCTTATTGAAATTTTGTACGAACCTAAACCACCACGAACAACCACCAAGGAAGGATTTCATTTAAGAATGTAAAACTATTTTTTTAATATAAATATTAGTGTGATGAGTTAATTTACCTTTGGTAGATCGTTTCTGGAATCCAAGCTAATTGTGGACAATGTTAGCACTGTAGTGATCCCCAAGCCAACGCGGTCGCTTGTGGCTTCTCGATGAATCCAAAACGAAACCCAAGATAGAACAACTATCAAAATACAAGGTACGTACACTTGAATTAGAAAGTAACCTGCATGTCTTTGGAGATTAAAAGACACCTGGAGTACTGAAAATTCACCTAAAAGGTAGAGCTTTTGGATGATTCAAAGAAACAAAAAACAAATTGAAAATATAAAATGTTAGATTAAATATACCATTTGAGTTTTGAACTTTTCACATGCTATAGGGTTGTTCGGAAAGTCATTTCGTTTTTTCCCGACAGAGGATTTAATTGTATTCTGTTGCACCCAACTTCACATTTAAGCCCTATAATTTTGATATGCTTTGAGAGCTCATATAGCAAGGCTTGTGTGTGAAAAATTCCAATTAATTCTACGCAGTAGTTTTTGGTTGGTGCCCTTTTAAATATGGAGAGCGATAAGCAGCATTTTCGACATATCTTACTGTTTTACTACAGAAAGGGTAAAAATGCTGTTCAAGNGCCCTTACAACCACTTGTACAACTGAAGATTCTTGGGATAACGTGGTTGCTGATGTGCAGAACGCTGTTAATAATACGATACACCAAATCACCCGAAAAACGCCTCACCAACTACTTATGGGCTATACACCACGACGAAAGTGCTATAGTATTATCTCCGCAGAATTGGATTTCCTTAATTTCGTTGAGGATATTGATAAAATTAGACGCGAAGCAAATGAACGAATTGAAATAAATCAAAAAGCTCAGAAAGAACGCTTTGATAAACATCGAAAACCTCCTAAAGAATATAAGATTGACGATTTAGTTTTAATCCTAAAAGCTCCCACTGCCGATGGTAAGAAGCTGCGACGAAAATGTGCCGGTGGAATTGTAATTTTATTTTATCTAATATATCTTTATCCGTTTGTCGGTGTTATGATTTGAAATATGACCTTTTTTCATGAAGGTGAGTAGCCGGGCAGGCACGGATATATTTTGTCTTATTTTGAGTCAGTATTGTTTTGGCCAGGCCTGTGTGCAGAACTGTTTTGCATATGCTTTAAGTGTACACTTCTATTTAGCACCTGTGTGGTGCAATTGCCTTGTTTTACCTGTGTGGTAATTTATGCATCTGTGTGATGCGATTATGTTGTTTTACCTGTGTGGTACTTTTTGCATCTATGTGGTGCAAGCCCCCGGCGCGCAAATCCCGTCCTCTCTGGGGATGTGGTTCCTTCGGAGCAGAGACATGTAGGTGAGGGGCCCTACATGCGCCCGGTTGACATGATTTGGTGTTCTCACACCAAATCATTGGGATGCTGACTACTAGCGCGATAGTCGGGCGTCCAGGGGAGCCTCTACTCGTTTCAGGTGGAAATGTACATTTCTGAAGATTATGGTTTGTTAAATATATATATCTGATATGGAAAGATGGGCTTTTTATTAAAGGTCTGCATGGGGGATGCATTTCCCCCTCTTCTTTATGCAAAACAGTAACTTCGTATTTGTTTCATGTTTTTGCGATGTGTCTGCCTGCTATATGCCGTTTCGGGCTGCTATGCGATGACCCGCGTAAGTTAAAGTGGTTTATTGAATTCGTAATTAATCCTAATTTTACATGAGTCAATTAGTAATTTTTAAAAGTACTGAAAGGGACAGTAACTGTTATACTGAATAAATCAGTAAATTAGCTTCTATGTTTAATACAAATTAAGTAAGTGTCGCGGACCAACAGGGGGCGGAAGGGGCGTCCCGCCCCGGACCTCTGGTCTTGGGGGGCCCACAAATGCCTCCACGTTCCCTTGGTCAAATCCTAAACAGGACTTTAAAATGTGCTTGGTACCTTCATAATTTCATCAAGATCAAAACACTACAACCATCTGGACTTTTTACGCGGTACTAATATTCTTTTAACTTTGCTGACGCGTCCAATATGCTGGGGGAAGTCCCGTCTTTGTAGCGGGATCCCTGAATGAATGAAATGCAAATAATTCTCTCTTGTACGCTTACATTTACATTCACTATATTATTTTTCGATGTAAATAAATCATTGGCCTTAAATATTAGTGTGATGAGTTAATTTACCTTTGGTAGATCGTTTCTGGAATCCAAGCTAATTGTGGACAATGTTAGCACTGTAGTGATCCCCAAGCCAACGCGGTCGCTTGTGGCTTCTCGATGAATCCAAAACGAAACCCAAGATAGAACAACTATCAAAATACAAGGTACGTACACTTGAATTAGAAAGTAACCTGCATGTCTTTGGAGATTAAAAGACACCTGGAGTACTGAAAATTCACCTAAAAGGTAGAGCTTTTGGATGATTCAAAGAAACAAAAAACAAATTGAAAATATAAAATGTTAGATTAAATATACCATTTGAGTTTTGAACTTTTCACATGCTATAGGGTTGTTCGGAAAGTCATTTCGTTTTTTCCCGACAGAGGATTTAATTGTATTCTGTTGCACCCAACTTCACATTTAAGCCCTATAATTTTGATATGCTTTGAGAGCTCATATAGCAAGGCTTGTGTGTGAAAAATTCCAATTAATTCTACGCAGTAGNATCAAATAAATTCAAGTATATAATTGCATAATAATGTTTATTATAAATTGTGAAATAATTTGTTATTTGAACACTCGTACCTACCTACCGGTTAACATAAACGTGATGCTTTTTGTTGGTTATCACAAACAATATGCTGCGAGCAAGTATCTCTTTTATACGAATGTAACTTTTAAATTTACTGAAAACATTAGTACGTATCTCCATATACGACAGTGAAGAATCACTGATTTTCAGTAAAGTGATATAAAACAGTCAAAAATTACTGTTTTGTCATTTGCTATCCGAATTACTGAAAAAAATCAGTACAAATTCTGCTGATTTAATTCAAGAGAGTAAAGTATTTTGTGTAAATATATTAAAAAATATTATTTATAAATAACGCATCTGGCCATAATATAGAGCTAATGCGTCTCCAGAATTTATAAAATGTTCACAAACTGTATTAAAATTTGACCCTTTATCTGCTATGCCTTTAAAGTTGGCAAATTTATGTTCTATGAAGCTGAATTTCATTTTCATAAATCGTATTATTTTATGAATTATAGGGTAGCAAAGTGCATGAACGTCTATGCCAGAAATATGAAAGTCTAACCTTCTCGCCGAGTAAAAGTAAAATTTCTGGATGGAAAGCTCATCAGATCAAATTGTGAAAGTGTCATTCCGGGCACAAAATCAACGCTGTTTTCACCTTGCCATTGGTATACCAACTGCTGTGCTGTATATGCATCTAAAGTAAACGATTACTTAAAATAATTTGCTCAAAAAATAATTAAATTAACCTATATTTCACTCACAACTCCCTAAAATCAACGGGCAGGATTGTCTATCCATTGGGAAATTTCGTAATTCCATTGGGCATTTGGCTTTAATTGTTAATCTGTAAAAAACAACTTGGGTATTTAACAGTAGGGGATATATGATCATATTTAGACCTCATTTTTTCGATTTTAGCGATAGTTACTTAGGTGTTCTGTCTCGTAGTATGAGGGTTCACCTACTTCTCGAAATTAAGAAAATATACAGATTTATTCATTCCGTTTTACTATACGATATTTTGAAGAATAGATCTGATAAAGTAATGATTTTTATGTATTTTGATTCCTTGGAGAGATTTGTTGTTTTATTTACGATTTTTGCAAATTTTTCAAAGCGAGTTAAAGATAAACTACGATCATCATCATTATTAGAAGGTCTTCAGTCCTAAGAGTGGTTGGACACGCACCTCAACTCTTTCCTATCCTGAGCTAAACTTCGCATATCCCTAAAACTAGAACAACCCATATCCTTAACTATTTGCGAACAGTAATTTAATCTACCCCTCCTAACTACCGTTTCTGCCTCTAATATGTCTCTGACTAGACCTTCATGTCTGAGAAGGTATTCTACTAACCTATCTCTCCTATTTTTTATTGACTTCCATAGAGTCCTCTGTTCTCCTATTTTTTTTTAATACCTCTTCATTTCTAATCGTCTCTATCCACGGTATTCTCATCGTTCTCTTGTAACATCACACTTCGAACGCTTCTAACCTGTCCATGTTTCGCGCCCGTACAGCGGCGCCGTGGTCCAAACGTACACCTTTAACAACCTTTTTCGAATTTCTAAATTAACCGTTCGCGAGCATAGAAGTGACTTCTTTTTATTGAAGGCGACTTGACGCCGCTTTATCTTCTGCTTTATATCGCTACTACTCCTTCCGTCCTGACTTATTTGATTTCCTAGATACCTAAAATCGGTCACTTCTTCTAATTTATTCGTCTTTATATTTGCTCTTTTCCTACTTTTTCTTTCCTTGCGTACCAGTATTTTTATTTTACTTTTATTTATTTTCATACAGTACTGTTTTGTCAATACCGCTTCCATTTTATTTAAAGCTATCTCTAACTCATCCTTGTGAGATGTTAATACTGCTAAATCATCTGCAAATCTAACCATACTAATCTTTTGCCCCTCCATATCTATCCCTAGAGTTGTACTGTCTTTAACGATGTTGATCCCTTTTTCGATGTATAGATTAAAAACTATGCTATGTAAAAAAAAAAACAAAAACAGAAGACACTGCGTTCTTCTATGTACTGATATACTTTGCCGTTAAAATAATATATTGGATTGTTCGGAGTCATTTCGTTTTTTTTTGTGGAAATGAAAGACAGTTTTCGTATAATAAACAAATACTTTATTAAATTATATATTGACCGTTCTGGTCCAACACCTTTTGCCATCTTTCTGGTAGTAGCATAATTCCACGCTCATAAAATTTTTGGTCTTTGCTNTAAAAAGTTGTTACTGATTTTTACTGTAACTATATAGAAATTTTTGCAGAATATTATGGGAAAAGCCCACTTTTGGAGATTATTTTTTTCCTTGTAAAATCTTCATATTGCTTTGATTCTAGAAAGCAAATTCTTAAAACAATAAAGTCATCATATGGCATTTGGACCAGCGACTCAATAAGTATTCATTATACCGTTAAACAAAACACACAGGCACTGAACAATTTAGAGAGAGTCGAATAAATGAGGGGACGATTTGATGCGGTATACCTCATTTATTCATTGTAAAATAGTATACATATATGTTGATTTTAAACATATATACTTATATATAATAAGCAACGATTTTTTAGTTCAATTACCTATTGTGTACTTAATAAAATTGAAAATTAAAATGGGTGTCACAAATAACTCTTTTTCTTGTTTAGGTAATTTGTAAACACTGAAGGATACTGAAAGATATTTCATGAAATTAGTAGTTTTGTTGTACATATGTATATTTAAATTTTATTAGAGACTATTTCAAAATTCTGCTTGTGAAAAATAAGGTCTGTTTTACATAGAGCGTATACCGTGAGTTTGAACACTAGCGTATAAACGCTAGTTATTTTACTAGTGTTCTTACAACGGCGCGTTTGCCTACGTTTGGTGAACTCATTATTTATTGACTGATCAGAGGAAGCAAATCATGCTTAGTTGGTAATACTTAGTAAAAATTTTAAAGAAAAATAATAAGAAAAGGAAAACTAAACATGGAATTTATACAGACAGACTGCATATTGGAGAATTTCATAATAATATATAACCGTAGGTACATCATCATCATCATCACAAGGTCGTCAATCCTAAGACCGGTTGGACATGCACCTCCACTCTTTCCTATCCTGAGCTACTATTCTCGTTTTTCTAAAACTAGAACATCCCACATCCTTAACTATTTGTGAACAGTAATCTAATCTACCTCTACATCTACTCCTCTTAATTCCTGTTTCTGCTTCTAATATGTCCTTAACTAGCCCTTTATTCCTAAGAAGGTGTCTTATAAACCTATCTCGCCTATTTGTTATTGACTTCTATAAAGTCTTCTGTTCTCCTACTCTTTCTAATAACTCATTTCTATTCTTCTCTATCATCATTCGCCTGTAACACTACATTTCGAACGTTTCCAACCTGTTCTTTTTCGCCGTGCCCACCGTCCATGTTTCAATCTTTTTCAAATTTATAAATTAAACATAGAAGTGACTTCTTTTTATTGAAGGCGACTCGATCCTGCGCTATCTATCTACTGCTCAATTACGGGTGGTTGAAAATACCTTTCGTTAATATGCAAGAATAACTCGATAGCATAGATTTCGCGTTTACTTAGGACACGACGTTAGGTTTTTTCGCGAATTTCGTGTATATGTGCGGTTTTATTTACGATTCGTCATCGAAAGAATGATGTGACAATTTTGTAAACTGCCATTTGCAATTACTAAAAGAAACCAATAAAATTAAGCAAAAAATACATGACAATCAGTTTCATGAAAACATAAAATTGAGTATAAAATTGTATTCTTCATTTTGCGAGTACGTTGACTGCAAATAGGCACCAAAGCAAACAAACAATAATAGAATTATAATAAAAAAAATTTATTTGGTACTATTATTTTATGATTATACAGAATATTCCCTAACATTAGAAGGGAACATCCACATGTTTATGGCTTAAAATTTGGTGGTTTTATTATTCATTAAAGAAGTAAAGAGCACTCATCACGCTATTCTAGAGCATCTTGTGGGTTTTTTCTACTAAGTTAAGTATTTAGTTTATGAAATAGTTCCAAGCAGAGAGTAGCAGTATTAGAAGTAAAAAACTTCCAAATAGAATTATGAAAACGTAAAATTTTACTAATTAAACAATTTCTGCTGGTCTTT
Organism: Agrilus planipennis; assembly: GCF_000699045.2. NCBI lineage: Eukaryota > Metazoa > Arthropoda > Insecta > Coleoptera > Buprestidae > Agrilus > Agrilus planipennis. The sequence continues at coordinate 34,377 of NW_020439104.1, forward strand.
CGTGAAACATAAAACATGTTTATTAGTGAAGTTTTTTGTTTATTTTTTATGTTTGAACTGCATTTATCACTTCTAAAGGTTCATTTAGTCTAATTGTAAGTTGTCCTAAAAGTTGGGGATGTTTTGATTCATATTGGTTACTTTGAAAGAATAACTTTTTATTTAAGTTCTTAAGGTGCTTCGTAGACTCATTATTAATTTGAAGCAGCAAGCGTGTTTTTCTGTTTCAGATTATCCATCAATAGCAGAAGAATGCTGAAGAACCAATGCTGCTAAAAAAAAGTGAAAACAAAGCAGCTGATGATGCTGGTGGGCATTCAGTTTCTTCGACCTATATTTTAATGCAAAGACGAAGGGTAGGTAGGAAGGTCCACTTCAGCTTCTTATAGGTACTGTAGCGAGCACGAGCGTGTTTGTGTGCGATCGGGCATACGTGTGCGTGGACGGCTTATCGATTCGCCGACTAGCCGCGAACACCTTTCTTCATGTGCGCCGTATTTGTAAATGTGTGTGTCGTACCTGCGTTCTGGGAAGGCAGTTAAACAGTTCAAAGAAAAACAAAACGATCCGGATGTTTCTAGAGGGTTCCAGAAAGGAAACAAAAGAGTATTTAAAGGAAGAGACGATCGCCGCGAGTAGAGTAGAAATAAATTAACCGTTCCAGAAGTGAATCCAGAAATAAATTGACCGTGATAGCGGTGAAATAAATAGGGCAGTGAATAGTGATATATCAACATTAGTGTAAATAAATAGAATAATTCATTACCTAAGTTTAGTAACATTTAATAGTGTTTTTAAGTTCTTTAATAATTAGAGTAAAGTAGAGTTTTGCCGTTATCAGTCTTGGAAGTTAATTTTGTTAAACCCACGAATATTACTGTATTATGGGTATTGGTGGGTATTGGTTGGGTAGAAACAGGATAAAGTAAAGACCGAAGAGAAGTGAATGATTATCTATGGAATATCACTAACCCAGCATTTGTCTAAAAGGAAAAGAAAACTACTAAAAATGTGGATCCACCAGGGCAGAACCGTGAATCCTAAACTTTCCGTTTATAAAAGGCGTTTAGTCTTTCGAGTAATAAGCAAACCTCATCGAATAAAGAATGTCTCCATGTTGACTGATCCTAAGTAGTTTGTTTGGTACCGTAATAGTATGAACATAGGAATTTTTTCCATTATAAAAGTATGTATCGGGTCTCCATATTCTTTCCAACATTTTTATTGACAGCGACAATGATTTTATGGGTCCCATAAAAGATAAACGTTCATCTCTCCAATACTGTCTGAAGTAGCAATCCATGGAATATTCCTTAAAGTTTATTATTATGTTGATAATTATATCTACTGCAAAATTATTGCTAGATTGCGTTCACATCGTCTTTGGTACGAACCAATCCAAAATGCTTTGACAACAACATATTAAATTAATATAAAAAAAATAATTTCTATAGGCAATACAGGCATGGTAGGACCGAGAACTATTTTAGGTTGCATCATCTTAAATCTAGTCAAGAAGGGGGAACTTAAGCTATAACTGACTTTGTATGTAGCTAATCATAACCCCTTTGTGATATGAGGCAGTACGAAAAGACGAATGTCATTGAATAATAACACAGGTCTGCGATAAAAAAGTTTTTTGTATAAATTTATCTTAAGCATGTAAATGTTGGTCTATAATTTGCAAATATAAACTTTGTTTTAACGTATCACGTCACATTTTGTTTGTATGTAGATTAATATATGTATATATATGTAGCTCTTTGAATCGGCAAATTTATTTGTTTTTTCACAAAATTCATTTTATAGTTTATATTTCTATTTAATACTCTCTGACTGAGCATTATATTGTCTTTTACTTTATTTTAGATAGTCTGAAAGTAACTATAGTCGTTTACACCGCCTAAAAAAAAAATAGTTTATAGCGCGCCATTATTGAGAGAGATATAATATTAACGTGTAATAAAAGATTGTGTTTCATTTATCTTTAACTATGGCTTCTCGGAGTTGTAAAAACAATTCAAATGTATTTTTTTACATTTGCGGACAATATACAATAGTTAAGCAAAGATTGAATATAACAGACTTTGTAAAAAATGCTTATTAAGCTTACTTCAGAATGAAGTTGTGTCACCAAGATAAACACTGGGTTACGATAAAATATGCCGGTTATGTGTTGAAGTGTTAAGACAGTGGACTTATGGTAAATCAAAATCATTGTTATTCGGTATTTCTATGTCCAAATTAGAATGCAATTGGAAGTCGGAGTGAAAAATGTCATCAATACGAGTTTGAAAGAAGAAAGTATTGCTTCCACCACTTTACATTAAACTTGGTTTGATCAAACAGTTTGTAAAGGCATTTCGACTTGACCAACGGTGATTATTTCATGTTTAGATATCGAGGTCATGATTTATATAGGTTTTAAGCATATAAAAAAATCGTAAGGACACAAAAAATTACTTTTTAAGAAAAAAGTCAATTCAAAAATCACGTTTTTTTTGTTTATTTTCGATTTTTCCATGCTTTAATATTGTCGGAGGTATTTTTAACCAACACCATCGAAAAGAGCATCGTTAAAAACATAGAAACACTGGTTATCGAATATTTTTTCGTCGCACTCATTACGTGGCAAGGGTTCAAATGGAAATGTGTTCTCTGAGCATTTATGGGTTAATGTGACGTGGTATAAACCATATGAATATCGTTTTCTATTACTTTTAAGACAATTACGACAAATATTAACAATTTAAGAAAAAAACTTTTCAAAAAAAAAATTTCGCAGACCTGTGTAATTAATCCATACGCAATCATTCTATAACTATGAGATTTAACCCATCATGAACTAATGCTATTCTGATTCGGATTTAAAGGCCGTTATCGGTTGGAGTTGTTGACTCGTATCCAGCATAGGAGATGGAATGACATTTGAAGAAGTTGGCCCCTCGTGCTATCGAAACGTTAGGAACCAACTATAACCGACGATGGCCTTTAGAGCTTTTTCACACGAGTTACATTTTGTAGCGCTTCCGTTGCGCTACAGTAGCGCGACAATTGCTAGTTCGTATGTGTAAAGATCGATTTTCTGCAGCGCTTCAATATTGTAGCCGATGTAGTAACGTATCTATTTGTATAGAATCGGAAATATTGGGTCGATCCTTACAACAGCAATCGATTGATAAAAGAATTTCTATATATTTATTATTTACGTCGAAATGAAAAAAGTTTTTCAGTCATTCCTTCTTCCCATACTCTTCTCATATGGTCTGCACTGCAGATATTTCAAATGCAGTCTTTGAAATTATGAAATTTTCGACGTCTATATTGTCCATAATTGATAAAAATACGCCATTGTGGAAGCGTTAACTTAAGTAAANCGTCGAAATGAAAAAAGTTTTTCAGTCATTCCTTCTTCCCATACTCTTCTCATATGGTCTGCACTGCAGATATTTCAAATGCAGTCTTTGAAATTATGAAATTTTCGACGTCTATATTGTCCATAATTGATAAAAATACGCCATTGTGGAAGCGTTAACTTAAGTAAATGTAATTCTTAGTGAAGCGCAACAATTGCGTGACTATATAGTCGCGAGATTCAAGCGAAAGCTGCTACAGTTCAGCGACTGTAGCGCTACGTTTTTGAAGCGCTGCTCTCGACTGAAAGCTTCGATGTAAAACAGTTTATTTCAAAAAATCGCGCAACTGTAACGCTTCAGAAGCGTTACAAAAAGTAACCCGTTTGAAAAAGCTCTTAGACACGAATTAGGACAGCATGGGTTCACCAAATGGTCACAAAAGCTTTTACCAATTTGTTAACCCACCATGTCCAATTCCGATACCGGTCCCATACTTCTTATTAAAATATTTGTTTTAACAACTGTAGGATGATCTGAAAAACGTAATATTGATTGTGAGTTCGAGCTTAAACTGCATTCAAACAACAAGATAAAAAATTACAGTAATGAAGCAATTAAAGATGATATTTAGCAGTATATTTTCTGTAACGAGTAATGACTCTTTTATGTAAGTAAAACTCTCTCCAACGTAGACAATACCTTGGTTTGTCTTATAAAACATACACTGACTAAATATTGGTAACGAGGTAGTCATTCTCTGATACGAAATGTTGGACTTTATTTAAATAGTCAACGTGACCATCAAAAGAAATGCTTTTTATGTGGTTAAAAAAGTTGCTTCAATTGTACCATTATAATATTGTTTTTAATAGAGTTTAAAAGAGTAGAATAAATGATTAAAACGTTGTTTGTACTATTATGATTTAGGTATATCTAACTACAAAAGGAGAAGAGACAGAGGAAGGTTTAAAGAATTAGGGTTTGTGCTGATGCGTTTTTACTAAACATAGAAATTACACATTTGGTGAATGTTTGGAATATATTTTTTCAATATCGCCTCTTGGTGATTGCATATAATAATATACCCTCCTGCTTGGTTCTTAATTCGCCAGTAATGTATAGATTATTTTAGGGTTGGTATTTTTTTTGTACATTTGATACTGCGAGAAACCGCTAGACGATTTCAGGACATAACTACAGTATAAATATTCTATACAGTAGGTTCAATTTCCAGCCATTACAATTTCATCTACGACTTCTCAGTCAAGGAGGGGCTGGATTGTACAGTACAAATATATTTTATATCTAAACACTTTGGTAAGACTACTGAAGCGTCCTCGTATTGTGGCAGTTCAGCGCCCATAAAGCTAATACATGACAGCCTGTAAAAAATGTCGATATTTTAGGCAGGTCAAAGAAGTGAACCTACTGTATAGAATCTTTATATTGTGATAGACCTGCACAGTCTTCTTCTTTTGGGCATGCGTACTGCGCCGTTTTCCCCTCTCCTTAGTAGCAAGAAAATACGCATAGTTGAAGGCTATTTTTACCAGATCTGGAGAAATTTTTTCATACCTAGGGAATTTAGAGCCAGCTTAGAGGAAAAGGGATCTTCATTCAATTGCATGCAAAATATAGGATAGCAGTTTTCAAGTCCTGCATGAAACCTGATGGAAAATAAATTATAGGTTGCCATTTCTGAATCACAACTACTAACGTCAGTATATGATCTGAAGGAAATATTATCAAGTTCGGCTCAACCGTTATCTTGTTAAATCGAAAGGACTACAAAAATAGTAAATTTAATTTGTTTGGTGGCAATCGATACCTTAAAATATGAAATATTTTTATAAAGTTTTTCTAACCAAAAACATTTTACGATACCGAGGGTTAAACCCGCTCCACGGCTTATTATATTCAAAAATGAATAAGAAATAGAAGGAACTATGTCGCACCACCCAGGGATATACATAAACATGAAGGCAATGACCTTACCGAAAGCCCCAACTGCTCCGACAATGGTGGCCAGGATTACCTAGTGTAATTATTGTGTAACGCGGCGTCACTACATGCAGTGGTGGAGGTCCATATGCGAACAAGGGTAAGGAACGAATGCACTGTCTGTTATTTCGCAAAAGCAACCTAGGTACATCCTGCTGTGTGTAGTGTGTCGAATATGGTGAAAGGTATGACGTATTTTGATAATGATAAGGATACAGGGAATTCTCCCTTAAAATCCTCCACACCGTGTCATGCAATGATTAAGATGCTCAAACCGGGATTGTCTTCCATTAATCGCAAAACAATTTCGAGAATACCGACCTGTCGTCATAACGTGCAATTAGCCTGTCCGCGTACCAGCTGTTGCGAAGGTCACAAGTAGATACGTGCTTTGTCACTTGACGCTTGTAATGACAAAGAGCGATAAGGTAACGCGGCAGCCAACCTGATGAATGTTCTCAGTCATTGAAAGCTCATTAAATGGGGAACTTTTTGTGCATAGCGTTTACACCCCCTACGTTGCGGCGATATCACGAGATGCACTCTACAATGCCTCCAGATGTTATCTTTTAAATATTTCGGATTGCTGATCAGACGTAGTGTATATTTTTAATGAACAAGAAACAATGATAAATACAATAAAATAATTCGAACTGGTATGTATTCTGTCGAAACTGACAGACGCGGATCGCGCTTTCGATCTTTTTGGATCTCATCAGAGCGTCGCAGGCTCCAACAGAACACAGACCAACCTGCTGTCTTAACAGTGCGTTTTAGAAAATACTACAAATGGCGCAGTGAACGCCATCTGTAGCACGATGCCACATTTTAGGATTACGTATGCTCCAACAAGGTCCACTTGTGTGGATATCTACTTGCTGAAAACGAATCCTGACGTAGTCAACCTCAACGTGATAGGCACGTTAGATTAATCGAATAAAATAATTCGAAGTGGTCTGTATTCTGTCGAAACTGCCAGGATTCGTTTTCAGCAAGTAGATATCCACACAAGTGAACCTTGTTGGAGCATACATAATCCTAAAATGTAGCATCGTGCTACAGATGACGTTTACTGCGCCATTTGTAGTATTTTCTAAAATGATAAATACTTTTTTTTCTATTTGTTTGAAAAAAGTCTAATTAAGTATATAACTCTAGCGTTCGCCGAGCTGTGAAGTTAATAAAATTCTGTCTCTTGAATTATTCCGAACGTGAAGTCATGGCTCGTCAGTTTGACACAGTTGGGGGAAGGGATGTGTATAGTTACATTAAGCGAATATTCGGAAATTTTCGCATTTTTTTTTGTCGAAATGTGTCTAACTTTATGACTTTCTACAAATTGATTTAGAACTGAAAAACGAAAACAAAATGAAGCTGTCGAGAGAGTGGAGTAATAGCTAGCCTTTATATCGCAATATAATGTGAAATGTATCAAAGGTTTATGACGCGAGCACTATTTCTTTGAAAAATAAAATATTAAATGAATTTTAGTTGTATATAAAAATAAAATCAGTGCTGGATCAAAATTTTTCATTGCTTGAGGTAAAATTGTAAACTGAAGTTTTTACTTTGTGCAAAAGTCGCTCAATTTTGGAGATTGCATGATCTCAAAACGAAAAATTTGATTACTAATAATATGCGTTATAATATTTGTGCTAATTTGTGAGTTTTTGATGAAATGTTCTTTTTTTTCAGCTGTAAAGGTTTATAAAAAGGAAAATCAATTATTTGGGGTAGGAATTCTAGAGCATCTTGTGGGTTTTTTCTACTAAGTTAAGTATTTAGTTTATGAAATAGTTCCAAGCAGAGAGTAGCAGTATTAGAAGTAAAAAACTTCCAAATAGAATTATGAAAACGTAAAATTTTACTAATTAAACAATTTCTGCTGGTCTTTCGTGAAACATAAAACATGTTTATTAGTGAAGTTTTTTGTTTATTTTTTATGTTTGAACTGCATTTATCACTTCTAAAGGTTCATTTAGTCTAATTGTAAGTTGTCCTAAAAGTTGGGGATGTTTTGATTCATATTGGTTACTTTGAAAGAATAACTTTTTATTTAAGTTCTTAAGGTGCTTCGTAGACTCATTATTAATTTGAAGCAGCAAGCGTGTTTTTCTGTTTCAGATTATCCATCAATAGCAGAAGAATGCTGAAGAACCAATGCTGCTAAAAAAAAGTGAAAACAAAGCAGCTGATGATGCTGGTGGGCATTCAGTTTCTTCGACCTATATTTTAATGCAAAGACGAAGGGTAGGTAGGAAGGTCCACTTCAGCTTCTTATAGGTACTGTAGCGAGCACGAGCGTGTTTGTGTGCGATCGGGCATACGTGTGCGTGGACGGCTTATCGATTCGCCGACTAGCCGCGAGCGCCTTTCTTCATGTGCGCCGTATTTGTAAATGTGTGTGTCGTACCTGCGTTCTGGGAAAGCAGTTAAACAGTTCAAAGAAAAAAGTAACTTTGAAATAACCAACTAAAAATTACAGGACCCTTATCTCGATGTACCTGAAGCGACAACATATGAGCTGTCATCATGTTACAACGTGAGCATCGATTGTCGTTCCGGAGACGTGATGGTACGGATACAGACCAATAAAATTTTCGATGGAAAGGTTTACGCAAAAGGTAGCCCTAATTCCTGCGTCCAGGACATCAACAACAGTCTGGAGTTCGATTTAGAAATGGGATATGACAACCTAGANACACTAATTTTACTTTAATTTAAATTACACGTATAATTTAAACATTGCAAAATGTTCCTATTTTTTTGTAGTAAATAAAAAAGTTTAAGTTGATATTATTATTATTATTTTCCCAATAATCACAGAGACAAAATTATTTGATGGCACGCCTTTGACCTGATTAAACTTTTCTTTATAAAAATGGCACATCGATACGTAAAGGTTCGCCATCCCTGGTATATACTATCTGTACATCCTTAAGTATTTTTAGCATCTTTTCCGTTAATGTAACACAGTGTAACATTTTCAAAAGTATTATCGGTTTTTAAACCAGTTCAACTTTCCTCATTTTGGAGGGGGGTAGTTAGATATTTTTGAAATATGTATTAACCTAATATTATATATATTATAAGTTAAATAATTGGATCAAAAATTGTGAGATAGATGCCTACTGATGAAAAATACTTTCAGATAGGTACGAAATGTTAACTATACAGAAACATTTTTGCGAGTTAGAAATTTGAAATAGTATTTCCTTTGAAATTCTGCCAATTGCTGAGATTCTTTGCAGGGCTTTGAACATTTTCCTCGAGAGTTGATTTGTTTTTTAAATCCTATTCCGTAAAAGTATTCGTAATTTGTTTGTGTACAGGTTTTTTTACTTAGTTGGGACTATGCGGGTACGTACATAGGTTTGTTAAATCCGTTGAAACTGTTATAAACGTGCAAGCGAGTTTTCGGATTAAAACAAAATCAAAGCTTCAATAAGAAGGACAATCCTAAGACTGGTTGGACACGCACCTCCACTCTTTNGATTTGTTTTTTAAATCCTATTCCGTAAAAGTATTCGTAATTTGTTTGTGTACAGGTTTTTTTACTTAGTTGGGACTATGCGGGTACGTACATAGGTTTGTTAAATCCGTTGAAACTGTTATAAACGTGCAAGCGAGTTTTCGGATTAAAACAAAATCAAAGCTTCAATAAGAAGGAAGAGATTTAATATCTGTTTAGCAGAGATGTAATTTATTTGAAGTAGTTCCATTTAAAATAAAAATACAAAATGCAAAATACCTATTTTATTTTCTATTTTAAATGCCTTTCCTAAATATTAATTTCTATTTCTATTGGGAAAGTTTTTAAATTTCGAAAATATATAATGCAAATACTTTAGTCTATGGTTAAGCTGAGTTATCTCTTCGCATCTAAAATCCTGATTGGATCATACAATTTAGTGATGGTTTTGGTTTTACAGTCTTAGTCTTGGTTTTGCGAAAATATCAAGATCAAGACTTTAGTTTTTATATTAGCTAGATCCAGACCAAGACTAAAACCAAGAGCGAAAGAGCTAGACAAAGACTAAAGCCAACACTAAACGAACAAGACCCAGAATAAAACTAAGACCTAATATGTAAGACCAAGGCCAAATACGTAAGACTAAACAAATAATTATTACTTTCGGTGGATTTATGAGTTAAACTATTTGAAACATCTTTAATATACTTATTTTTTTTTTGGAGAAAAATATTTTTACTATTTGAAATTTTCAGTTTGCTTTACTAGATTTTAAGACTAAATAAAAAAAAAACTTTTTGAAAAAAAGAAATCTACAAGAATGTGCTCGGAGTACGTGTTCTTTGTTTCTATGTCTGGATGATACTTGATTGAAATGTAGAGACAAATTATTTTTTTAATATTATTTACTTCTTTCGAGTACATAGTACTATTTTTTTCGCTAAAAGGTCAACCTATGCATTTGAGGAAGGGCCAATTTATTCATTGAAGGTAGGATAAGTTCTCAAGTCTCTCAAACTCTCACAACTATGGATACTATTTTCTTTAAAAGTCATGACAATTTCACACGTTTAAAAGACAACTTCAGCATTTAAGACAATTATTGTGTCGGTAAATAGAAAAATTTGTGCTTAGAAGAATTATTAAAAAATGTAAGTATTCGATTAAATGAGCAAGATCGAAACTTAATACGCAAGATCAAGACAAAGACTAGAAGTACTTAAGCAAGAGCAATGCTAAGAGCGAATAAGCAAGACCATGATCAATACTAAGATTCGGACAACCTTGGTCTTGGTTTCGTTATTGTCCAACACTAATATAATTTGTCACAACTTAGGACCTCAGGAGTCATGTTGTGAAAATAATTCAGTTAAAACTTTTTTTTATGGAATATATTAGTTACTGCCATTATACAAAAATTATATTATTATCAATAAAGATAAGAAACAGTTAGCTTCTTATGTTAGGCCGTGGTCTAAGTGAACTATTCTGTCCAGACGTTTCGTTACTGCGGCTGAAATCCTCAGTGGTAGTGCTGCGTTGACAATGCGAACGAAGGTCGCTGTCGAGACTTCGAGATATAATCTACGTTCACGTTGTCAACGCAGCACTACCACTGAGGATGTCAGCCGCAGGAGATGACGAAACGTCTGGAGAGAATAGTTCACTTAGACCACGGCCCTATGGACCGAATCTTCATTCTACTATTTTCCTTCTAATTTTGGTATTCTTGAATACTGTCATCAAATTTCTGATTTATACGTTGGAGACCCCTGATGGCCTCACGCTTTAAAGGGCTTCGCAAAAAATTACTATTCTAAGAAAAATACATTTAACCCAAGGTCATTTTGCAACTCTAACAGTTATAGGATTCCCCATTAAAAGAAGTGTATGCAGGACAGAAACTTATTAAGAAAATTCACAGACCTCGCATTTTACGCAAGTATCTTGGGTATATTGAAAAATCTTGACGCAACTGCTGGAATCTTAAGTTGAACAAAAAACAATCGGTTGTCTGTAAAGTCGGTTTACTGACGATAGTTGAACGTGACAACGTCATAAGAAAATACTGATGGAATGGTTTCATTTTTCAATAGAAAATTTTAATTTTATTTGTTTGATAGATATTTTGTATGGATATAGAGAAGGAGGTAAATGGAAATGTATTATTGTATAGCAGCTGTCCACGCGGACGCATCGCTCACTCAAGTAGGAGAGAGACAGATGTCGAACGCTGCCGAACGCGGAGGCCGATTGTGTCTCTTTGTCGCTCGTTCCGCGCTCTCGCTTGCACTTCAAGCCTTAAATGGAACGCCTCAGAGCAAGGTAATGCCGCATGAGTCATGTTTTTTTGTGCGTGCAGCCGGCTCCATCGAATTATAAGACGTTGTCACGTCAAAAAGTGATTTTTTGTGATTCTAAGTATTATTAGTACCGTTTGTGATTAGTGGTCAAGAGAAAACAAACATGCGTGAAATAAAATAACTCATTTCAAGCGTTTTGAGATATACCCCTTCCCTTTAGCAGTTTGCATCGTGGCAAAATTCTAAATTCAATTATATTTTATATCGTTCAAGCTATCTGTCTTTCTGACGCCTAATGTGTATTTTTTCTATACGCGCAGCTTTCCTCAAGGTCAACTCTAACTATTTGAAACCAGTTATATGTAGGCATGATGATGTGAAGTTGCCACAGCAAAATAGTTACAAATATTTGAAATTTCTTGCTATTACTTGGAAATAATTAGATGGTAAAGGTAACGGGATGCAAGTTTTAGACAAAACACTTCCGGACGTTCTCAACTATGCTATTGATTATAATGTCAAAAGGGACGAAAGCGAAAAGAACGAGGAGATGAAAAAGAGCCTTATCGTGGTTACTTAACTAAAAGCATCTTCAAGCCAGTTTCAATCCAGTTTTCGTAGGATCAAATCTAGTACCGAAAAATTATTTTTCAGAAGTCAATTTGAGTTTTTAAGCATAATAATGACCCGGATTAGTAAGTGCTTAAATTCTCTAAATTATTCGCTCTATAATTTGGCGATTCGTTTATGGCAAAGGTGGCTGATATAGTGCAAAGCAATGGGATTTGGGATTGAAATTTTCAGGCGAATGTCTGTTTAGGAATTTCTATTAATTAAACTAACGACGTAACAAAATATAAATATGCCCAGATGTTAGCGTTAGATTCAACGCATCAACATTATTCAACTATCGAATATTTATCTTTTGTGAGTTTATTTAAGGATGTTTGGGAGGTACAATCGGAGACAAGAGTACATAAAATTAGAAATTCGTGATTAATTAGGTTTTGCAGCATATCATGAGGTAAATAAATACTATCTATACTAAAAAAAAAAGTATACGGTTTGAGAGAAAATTTGAAATTTAAGTAAAAACTTTGAATAAAATAAGAAATAACGAATAATATGGAAGAAAATTGGAAAAAGCTCAATCGTTTTTTCTATTTTTATTTGATTTATATATCCGATTAGATATATATTTTCCATAAGAACCCATGTAAAACTAATGAAAATTAAAATCGTCATAACTGATAAACGGTTCAGTAAATCCATTTGAAATTTATTGTAATGTCTTATCAAGTTGAAAATAAGAATATCCTAAATTTTTATTGATTTTCAATAGTTTTGGAATCGATCAGGAAACTCCTTAAATTTACTGCTGACCTGGTAAGAGGGCTAACGACAGTGAACTTCCACCGTCGACCCCTATTGAGAGTTACATTTGTTGTTCGAATAAAACTCATATAAATGACCCTAGTAGTATTTCCCATACTAAAAAGGATCCTACTTGGAGTCTTAAGAATTCTTGAAGAGTATTTGTCACTTTTTTTTGAAAAACAAAATGTCGCTTCCTTTTCTAAGAAGTAATTAATGGAGGTATTAGAAATGCACCTATAACTAATCTAAAATAAAGCCGATGCATCCTATGCATTACGTTATTGAAGTGAAAGGTGACGTATCAAGCCAATGTGATCAAATCCTCTAAAAAAATTGATTATGTAGAAAATAATTAGGTTAGGTTATTTAATTGCATTGGCATTTTTAGAAATATGATTTACTCTATTTGTTATTTATTGATAAATTTTAAATTTGAAAGTCTTAAAGGATTAAAAAAGATGAAACAGGTGAAACGCAATAACACACCAAAAACGTAAACTGCTGGCAGAGCTGCCAACCGATGAATATGAAAAATAACTGCCAAGTTTAAATTTCAACAGGAATATTGTATTAGGGGAATTGCTCTTGCATTGCCTCTGTAATGATGTAGGTACATCACGAGCATCGGTTTTTGTTCTGCTATATCTCAACTATACTAGTGTGCCCCGTATTGCCAGACGCTAATGCAAGATAAAATGTAATGTTAAAATGATGTACTTGCCCTTGCCGTGAGTGGGTAGTTGAGAGCTTTCGTAATTCTTTAGCAAGTTCTCCAGAACCAATGTGATATTACGACTGACTGCATCGTTGAGAATCGACCTTTTACTGTTCAGTTTCCTTAAAGATGTGCTGTTATACCCTTGAGAACGTTGGTTCGTTGTATCACTATCTGAAAAGTCGATTATGATGGAGCTCACTGTATCATTTCTGGATAAAACTTCATTTTGCACATCAGCTAATTCTCGTGTCAACACCCGTTTGTTAGTCGCAGCTCTGAAACAAATTTCATAAAATGTAAATTATCTTATAGCGGCAGCACGGCAACGTTTGATATTTACGATAATGAGCAATGTTTTTTCAATATAGAAACCATCAAACAGGCAACAGGAAGTAATAATTTAAGTAAATTACTTGGTAGCAGTGTACACTTATTAATATATGGTATTTGCAGATTTTCATGATTTGGTGTGTTGAAAAATTTTAAATATCACCTTTTTCAATTTAAAACTGTGTGATCGACGAAAGTGAATATTTTAATCGCTTCTAATATAAACAAAGTATATTTCGTTTACTTTCTGTAGCGATGTGACCTTCAGTTTGACCGGTGCAAAGTAGAAAAGAACAGCACTAGGACAGAAAAGGAAGGAGACAACTCTCGGCCAAACTCTTAACCGGTGAGGAACGTATAATCCGTACAGTACTGCACGGAAAAATTGACCATTTTATCCACTACAATTGCATTGCTGAAATGTGCTGTTATTGGTACCAATTACTACTGAAAATATCAACGAGATGTTTATTTATATTTGAAGACATATTAAAGGCTTTAACGTTTGTTTTTGACTCGCATTACTATTCATGATTAAACAAAATTTTTGGCAGGTACTGTATGAAAAAGTATGTTTAATGAAAAAGAGTCGATAGTATAATAAGCTTTTTTCTCCCTACCTACGATTTTGCCAACGCGCATCCAAGATATTGGAAGGGGAACATCGCTAGAGAAAGTAAATGAAGTATAATTAAATGTTCTATAGTGGAGTAAGCGAAGAGTTTCACTTCGGAAAAATTTGTAACCAAGTGGACATTGGTGAACAACATTCTTCAAGTATGCTAGAATAACGTAGTTAAAAGTCTACTGAAAAAAATGTCCGCGTTCTATTTTTATTTAACAATTTAAGAGCAAAATTTTTTTTTGCGAATAACTTTTTAAGTAAAAAAACTTTTTTACGGAAAACCTGATAGTGCCAAACAAAAGAAACAATAGGATATGTATTTTTGGTATTAAAATAAAGTGAGTAGAAATTTATTAACTTCAGGTCCCAAAGGATGCTGCACCGATCGCTTACTGACGCTCAGATATAGGCTTGCGGGAGTAAAAAAAAAACTTGGGTGTTTCATTCCCACCAGTCAGTAATGCTGGTGGGCGGGCAGTCCCTCCGGACTACGCCGGAAGGTAGGGCGGAAGGCCCTCTTCAGCCTGCTTTCAGGAATCGTGGGAATGGGTGGATGGTGGTTCTGGCGAGAAAGATGAGACTGACGAAATGAAGACAGAAGAAAGTGAAAGATTATCTGTGGAATATTACTGCCCCAGCATTTGCTAGGTGATCCAAGGAAACCACAGAAAAACTTGGACCAAGGCAGACAGACCCGGAATCGAACCGGCGTCCTCCCGAATGCTAAGCAATGGGAGTGCGCGCTGTACGTAAATGACTGTAACTTTTGATTGCAAAAAGCAAATGATATGAAACCAATAAAGAATGAAAGAAGATAATTTTCTTGATGTATTACATGTTTTTAAGTGTTTTCTTAAATATTTTAATTTTTACATATCTAGCGGATCATTTGATAAATTAAAGATTATTTAGTAAAAAACATTGTAAAATGAATAATTTATTAAAAACAGAAAAACATATATTTGGATAGCATATTTAAAGAGAGTATCTAAAATACGTATTTAGAAACATATAAAATAAATTAGTTTAGGAAATTCAGACCGAAAACAAACAAATTTCAATCGTCAATATCAAAACTTAATATCGTGATATCGGCACTTTATAAGTTATCAATTAGAAGGTGAGGATGTATGCTAAAGCTACAATGATTTATATTGTGATACATGCGCGTTTTTATATTTTACGAATAAGTCGAACTATACATTTTAGAAGAAAAAAAATCGAAAATTTAACACTATTGAAAGTGTAATAAAAAAGAAATTATTTATTTTTATTTAAATGTCTAAATGTGTTATCTAGGATATTAATCTTGAAAAATACTTCTTGGTTTTATTTTTTTTTTTCGAATGTAATAACATTTAAAAAGAATAAACGCGAAAATTGGTAAAAACACGATTATTAGACAATTCCGAGACTTTTGAATAAAGAATTAAGTTTACCACAACTAATTATTTTACTAAGTGTTACACATGGATACATGGTGACTACTATGTCTTTTTTAAATTGATAAACAACAATGTAAAATTAAATTATCTGATTAAATCGTTTTTTAAAAAAATCGTATATAAGTGGAAAATTCGAGAAGAATACGACAATATATATTATAACAACTACCAAATTCGAACCGAAATTACAATATTTTTTCGCATTTTTTCTACGTTTTGATCGGTCATTTTGTATCCGCCATTTTGAATTTTGCAAATCTGACATCAAATTCGTAATCAGCATAACCAAGAACTAGTACCTGATTTTAATAATTTTTCCTTAATTAATTTTCGAGATACATCATTTAACAACTAATTTTATAGTTTTTTGTTATTAATAAAAAAAGGGGTTTAGCGTACAACACCAACCGGTAGACATTGAACTTTAACCTGTTTATAAGACATTTCAAAGATTGTTTTGAATTTTTATGCAGTTACAAATTATTCTGAAACAATGCTTCTTGTTTGACTACGTTTACTCCACTACTAGAAATATCTTTCTTCAATTCTGCCTGTGTGTGTTAAAATTTAAACAATGGATCTTCTACATGAAGATTTTCAATTGTTATGCAAAGATGGCAAATTTGACTTCATCTAGGTTTAGTCATTTTAGTTTCCTGTTCAATTCCTAGCAAATTTTTCTACTTTAATATAAACTTTTTTACGGTTTCTGTTATGAAGGTATTCCTTCGCTTATTAACATAATCCTTGTTAGAGTAATTAACAAAGTTATAATGCTAACAAGTGTCAACATTATTCGGTACGAACTCTTGGTATTCAAAGCAATGTGTCAGCTAGTGAAAAAAGTTGCTATATTGATCTAACATAATGACACTACTCCCTCTCAAAGCCGCGAGAGAGCTTTTAAGTTGTAGGCCAAACAGTTGCAGAATCAGCGAAAAGACCGTGTCAAGAGTTCGTTGCTGCACATATAAAAAGGGAATTAAAAATTAGAAGCCGCTCAGAAGTAAATTAGTAGGTTGTTTGACAAAAAAAAACTGAGCAAACTTCTCCTTAGACCTATAGTTTACCACACTTATTTCCACATTCTTTAGAAATTCTTAAGGGCTGTAAAATTTCTATGCAAAAGTTCGTTTTAACTTTATAAAATATTCGCTTAATAGTCGAGAAAAAGGGGGTAGGTTAGCATTCTGAGTAGGTAGCAATTATTTTTTCAGGAAGTTGTGAGTATATTATACGCAAAATCGCTCCCCTTTTGTGAAAGAGCAACGAAGATAGAAAATTACAAAGTACATTTCCTTAATTTGTATCTAGTCGGTAACACCCACTAATACAAGATTTTACTTACATTTACTTGTTTAGCAATTTTNATTCCATGTGGCTATTTAATAAAAGCGATACAATACCAGATAAAATATTATATAATACATTCATGCTTACAGATGAGCATGGATGGACCATAATAAAGTTACCACTGAGGAACTGAGTATAATATACCTAATCGTTTCGTTAAGTTCACTTAGTTTTCATAAATAAAATTGAACAATTAAATTTGCTTAAGTTGAAAACTTCAGCGGAGTAGTTTGCCTTATTAAGATGCCGCAATATTTATGAGTAAACTAATAAGAATAAGCTATTTTACAGATTAGTTTGGTCCATTTTGATTAAGTAATTAGTAAGTTGATAATATAAGAGGGTATCCTTTGTTCAGATATCTACAGTTTCTTCCTAAATGGCTGTCTTTATCAAGACAGGTTTTGTCATCAACATTGTTAAATTTCGCTAAAAGGAAATATCTATTGAATTTTTGACGCGTTTTGGTCCTCAAATCATTGGTTTTTTAAATTTTCTTTTTTTTTAACTTTAAAGTGCTTGGAAATTCAAAAAAAGCTTTTAGTGAAACTTAAATTAAGTGTTTCATTTTACTGTAGTTTTATTTATAAGTACTTAATTAATATTCTACTAAAATGACACTTAATAATTTCTGTTTTAAGTTGTCCAACTGTGGAAAAACTGAATTCACAATTAAAATTTTCTTTTTTTTACTTTTGGAGACTAATTTGTCAAAGAAAATGTCTAATTACTAAGGCATTCCCTACGTTATGTTTTACCCATTTACTCTTTATATTTTACAGGGAACGCCCTCCTCCCCTTTCCTAAGTGAAGTCTTCGTCGCTTTTTTCTTAGGTATTTTGTAATTTATTAACATAAACTTATAAAAAAAAAAAGGATTATTGACGCTTTACTGTCGATATCTTAGTAGCATATGGACTTTTATATCTAGAACTTAGCTAGTGATACGTTACCAATGTGGACCCACAGTAACTACATAAATTCGGACAGCAATAAAATAGCCGAATTCATTATTAATCGTCTAATTCGCCAGTAAAACATAAAACAACCTGATAGATAAATATATTTCTATCACAAGAGGGCAAACGATTTGATGTGCTCGTATTTTTATTGATTTGTCTACTATTAATGCTGTCTAAATATACAGGGTATCCCAAGCAAGCGCAATTCCTCAATAACTGCTTTACAGTCGAAGAAAAAGTTTCTTACAAAAATCCTAAAATTATTTTCGATTATATGGAGTGTCCCATTTTCCCTAAAGGCAACCTAACTTCATTTTTTCAGATGAAATGCTCTACTTATTATTGCATTCTTGAATTTCTCGTTAAATTTAAATACCACTTTGTTAACCATATATTATGTCTAAAATGCATCAATTTTCATAAAATTCGCACTAAATTATTAAACAAGCTGTTGCAGTGCTCTGCGCCATTTTGAATATCTCCGAAACGAAAACACATAAAGGTATTTTCATACATAGCTAGTGAATGAAATGACCTACTGTTTTCAAACTCATTCAAATCTACCACCTCTGTAATAAATTGTTTCGAACTGGCATAACTATTGTTTTTTTTGGAATTGGTATATTGCAATGAATTTGAAAATAACATATTTACGTTAATAGTGGAAATAGCAGGCCATTTCTTCTACAAGGTATGTGCTAAAATAGCACACTTCCGTTTCAGAAATATTCAAAATGGCGCAAAGCACTTCAGCAGCCTATTTATTGATTTAGTGCGAAATTTATGAAAATTGATGCATTTTAGACATAATATATGCTTAATAAAGTGGTATTTAAATTTAAAGAGGAATTCAAAAATGAAATAATAAATAGGACATTCCATTTGAATAAATGAAGTTAGGTTGCCTCCAGAAAAAATGAGACACTCTGTATAATCGAAAATAATCTTAGGATATGAAGATACTTATATGGTACCATTGTTGTAAGAAACTTTTTTTGATATCTTCAGCTATAAAGCAGTTATTGAAGAAACCCGCTTGCTTGGGACACCCTGTATGATTTCACCAGCGTATTATAAAAACATAGTAAATAGGATTCTTCATGGTTACATTGCACTTATTTTTTATTGTACTTATCAGAATTTTAATTTTAACATTATTTTTTACACATGCTATTAATCTAAGAGAAAACAAATCTTTTTCTTTGCTATCTAAATCAGTGGCGGACTAACAGGGGGGAGGAAGGGGCGTCACGCCCCGGGCCTCCGGTCTTGGGGGGGGGCCCAAATGCCTCCTCCTAAACAAGACTTTAAAATGTGTTGGTACCTTCATAATTTCATCAAGATCAAAACACTACAACCATCTGGACTTTTTACGCGGTACTAATATTCTCTTAACCTTGCTGACGCGTCCAATATGCTGGGGGATGTCCCGTCTTTGTAGCGGGTACTACCTCAGGGATCCCTGAATGAATGAAGTGCAAATAATCCTCTCTTGTACGTCTACATTTACATTCGCTACATTCTATTTACATCGAAAAATAATCATTGGCCTCATTTAAAATATATTAAATTTCATTACGATGATATTTAATAATTTTTTAGTGTTCTGATATTTTCGCGAACGGATAAGAATTTTTTCAAATTGTAAAGTAATAAACGCGATATTATCCGTTCAAAGTAATTTCATTAAAAAAGTGTAATAGTGTTTTTGATTTTTGTTGCGTCAATAGCGACTGGTTAATCCAGCCGTGTTTTCATTAGAAAGAAAAATTTCAAAAGAAATCGATTTCACAGAAGTTATTATTGAGGGGTTCAGTAAATTGAAGGCACGAAAACACATATAACACGCTACAAAAAATAAAAAACTAAAAGCTGGGGGGCCTCATTCAGCTTTGCCGCCCCGGGCCTTTGACGGGCTTAGTCCGCCACTGATCTACATATTGTAAAAAATGTGCGTATCCTGCTGTGATCTTAAGTATGTATCTAAACGTCACTGTCTAGAATGTTACAAAAAAATCAGTAATGTGATGGATGAGCTAGATAATATTTACATTGGAAAGAGTTTAGAGTTAGAGCTTTTAATTAATAAAGATTGTATCGATATACCACCGAACCTTCAAATTGATTCTCGTTCATTATTCCTCTCAAAACACTACCTCAAAAAGTTTCCTTTTGGCGATACCTGCTTTAACTTACGTGATATTAAAGTGATTGATTATACTTTCCACGCTTTTTTTAACTTTCCATGTACAAATGAAATCGAATTCTGAAGGAAAACTCACGTTTTCCACATGTTTTTCTTTGATCAAAACGTTTCTCTTCAGTGGCACTGTTTTAATGAAGTATGGGGTTACTTATTTTTGATAAATAAGCGGATCAAATGTTGTGAGAAGCTGCTGTAATAAACGGGGTAGAAAAGATATTTAATTAAGTGGAGAAAATGGTTTCTGAGTTGTACCTAACTGATTTGTCTTTAACAGTAAATCAGTTTTTCTAATAATGGCTGTTGAAAATAACTCTGCCGTTGTTGCTGACTAAATTAAAATTTAATTATTAATAAAATATTAATCCATTAAAAAAGTTTCTCTGCTTATTTCCTCCATATAATTATGACTAACATTAATTTGCAACTTATGCAGATTTAAGGGCATATTCAGAGAGAGATTTGTAGATGGTATGAATTGACAAAATAAAAACAACGACTTTTTATATATTGTAATGCTGGTGGGTTTAACAAAATTAACTTCTAATACTGATAACTACAAAAACTATTTATTTACACTAATTATTGAAGAACTTAAAAACACTATTAAATTATTATTAAACTTAGGTTATGAATTATTTTATTTATTTACACTATTGTTGATATATCACTATTCACTGCGCTATTTATTTCAATGCTATCACTGTCAATTTATTCCTGGATTCACTTCTGCAACGGTCAATTTATTTCTACTCTACTCGGCGATCGTCTCTTCCTTTAAATACTCTTTTGTTTTCTTTCAGGAGCCTTCTCGAAACATCCGGATAGTTTCTTTTTTCTCTGAACTGTTTAACTGATTTCCCAGAAAGCAGGTACGACACACGTGTGTCCGATCGCACACAAACACACTCTTGCCCGCTATAATATAAAATTAAATACAGTAGAACCTTTTTAAGTCGAAACTCGATAAGCCGAAAATCTCCAAAACTCGAAAAAATGTTTTGTTCCCTTCCCTTCAAGCCTCATTACTCGAAATCTCTACCCTCTATTAGTCGAAATAATCAGTGAGTCCCTGCAAGCTATTTTGGTACATATTTTTCTTCTATAATTCGAAAAATTAAATTGGACCTCTGTATCCCGAACATAGCAATGTTTATTTTACAACCTTTACAACTCGATAATTTGAAACTTATTACGTTTATACATAGTTCGAAGAAAACTAAGTCATCGATATTAAGGATTTGCCGACAATGTAAGTACACTATTGTTTCTTGGAAAACAATTTAGGAGTATATAATAAATAGTAGTACACTTAAGGAATTTATGACTCACGTTAACACGTGTCAGGTGTTTATTTTTGGTACTTCTTATTATTTTTGATGTCATTTTAACTTTAGCTTTAGTACCTACATATATTTTTTATTTTAAGGGTGTCTTGAAATAATGTTGATTTATAATAAATAAAAATGTTTGTTACTTCTGTAACTTGAATTTTTATTTATTTCACCTCTGTAACTTAGTAAGAGTAAATCTTAACCTCTACAAGTCGAATCAAAACCCGCCTATGTCAAAATCCTCCATAAGTCGAAAACTATAATTAGAATTTTTTGGCGTCTCCCTTGATGTTCGAATTATAGATGTTCTACTGTAGTACGCAAAAAGACCTGGAATATATATAAGTAGGACAACCTAACCGTAACTTGCTTCAGATTTTTCAGACAAACGAGTGGCATTCGAGGTTGTAACAGGCATAATATATCATAAAATCTGTCCGTAAATAGTATCTATATAATTTAATATATTTTATACACCTGTACAGGGTGCTTTGTAAATATGCGACAAAAATTCAAGGGTTGATTCTTGAGGTATTTTTTTGAAGAAAAGTAACCTTTAAACATTTGCTGAAAACTGCTTCTTAAGGGAACTCTGAGCCTTTCAAATGGGTCATTCTGAACACTTTTTCAATATTTTCGAATCAGTTCATACTGGAATCTCTCAGACATTCAAAGAATTTAAATTTTAACGAAACACTTATTACGTTTGTACTTCTTAGCAATTTCATCTGGGAAAATTCAATTGGAAAAGGTACCCTTAAAATATGGGGATATTCTTACCTTTAATTCTTTCAGTACTTATGACATACTTCTGATTAAAATTTTGAAATTCTGAGCTTTAATTCTAATTCAACGTTGAAAGTTTATGCAATATACCAAATTTCGAAATTCTAGTATAAACGGTTTCGAAAATATTTAAAAAAAATCGTATTCAGGATAACCCATTTGAATACCTCAATCATCTCTTGAATTATGACCGCTTTTTTAGGGCACACCCTGTACCTACTTACATCGTATTTTTTTTGGGAATGTTAGCAAGATGAATATATTTGTAAAAAAAAGTAGTTTCAAAAAACGTAAATGCAACTTTTTTTATAAAAAAGTTTTTAATTAATATGATACACTTCAGTTATTCTTTATGTTGTTTAAAATTAATCTTTTTTACATAATAAGTGATTTAATGATTTAGTATTCAATACAAAAAAAAGTTAACGAAATTAAGAAAATTTTTCTCAATTAATTACAGTTGCGAAAATACTAGATCCTAGATATACATTACAAATAATAATTAGTAGGGAACGGACGTCGTTCGTACATGTCATTATCAGGGGCGTACTTAAAACGCTAAAATACTATTTGTGGAAACCGCGCGCCTCTTGTCACATGTACTGCATTACAACCAGACGCTATCATGCATGGAGCCGCATAATTCTTACCTTGCAAAATTTTAATCGTCGTTTTGAATGCGGACCATACATATGCGAGCCATGTAAACACTTTAATTAATAATTAGTAAATTATAATTTATGATTGAACCAGAAGTTTCGCTCTCTATGTTCTTTATAGAGTCTGTGTTGAACGTGTGTATTATTATTTCAGACTATCAAATATTAATGTGAAAATTAATTTTCCATTTATACCTACCATAAATTATCTCAAGTTAGTGAGGAAAAATTTGTTGCTGTTGTCATACCTTCGCCGGGAATCGAACCCGGGATCTTTGACTTTACGCACCAATGCTCTGACCACTAAGCTTAGTTCCGGCGAGGGTCTGACAACAGTAACAAAGTTTTCCTCATTAATTTGAGGTAATTTACAGTTGGTATAAATGGAAAAATTAATTTTCACATTAACATTTGATATATTAACCACTAATAAATATCAAAGTGTTTCATATTATAGACTAACCTGACGAGATTGGCGTTAAGGTCGACGAAATGTCGCAAAAAAACAACAGAATTTTACTTCAGTATCAACACTAACTATGAGCCTTCGACTGATCGTGTGCTTTTGTACTGAAGCAGTAGTGTAACGAATTAGTGAATTACCTACTAAGTAATTTAAGTATCGTCTAAAAGAGTGTCTAGAGTTCTAGAAAATTTAGAAGTGATCTTGCACGTTCCACAAGAGGAATATCTTCAAGAAAAGTCGTTTGAAACTAAAATCATATTTAAGAATCTAATTCTAATTGGCGATGCCGGAATTAAAAGCATAATTTATTCAGTTTTTAGCGTTCGAAGTGCCACAGCATTAAGAATAATGCATTTTACATACCTGTCTCAGTTTTATGCCTATATAGGCACTGTAACGTGACAATCTAATTGTAGATACGTATTTAATTGCATTAATGTGACAATTTCGATCACGACAGTTATTTTCGAAAAATAGTTGTTTAATTCGAATAAGTATTTGAAACGAATTATAAATATTTGTATTAAAAGTTTATTTACTGACCTATTACTTGTGCTACCAACTTTCATCCGCGTACCTAATGATGTTTCTAATTGTTTTTTATAATATTAACTAATAAACAACTAAAAATGTAGCTTAAATCATTCTTGACAACTTCATCTTCATGTCTACGTGTAATTGTTACGTATACTCGGCAAAACTTTGATTGATGAAGTAAGTAAAAGGCATACAGGTCCAACAAAAGGAAGGATAATGACAACTTCGTAAGTGTTGTCTTTTCTTATCGTAAGCTTACAACTTTGAGGAATCAAACAAAAGTATTCTTCGGTTGAAGTTGGGCAAGGTTAGAAGAATGGAACTTTCTCTGTAGTAGTTTTTTTTAAATATATTCTGTGTACTACAATAAGGGTGGAAACTTTGTTTACACCATACCATGTGAGGTTATCCTAAAAATGAATTGGATGTTTTATTTACNTACTAAAAGAAGACAACCTCCCTCCACTTCAATGGAGTCTGGGAAAGATAACAGCTACTTATCCAGGTGATGACGGTATTGTAAGAGTCGTCAGAATCAAAACCGCCAAGGGGGAATATGACCGCAGCGTGCAAAAGGTAGCACCACTGCCAATTCAACAGGCTGAAGATAAATTTATCAAGTCCATTGAAGCATCATAATATTTATTTTCTTCATTTTCTAATTTTGTTTTAATTCAAATTCAATATGTTATTTTTAATCTAAATTAATATAGCTAGCGAATCTATTGTAACTATTGAACATCTACTATTTGATCGGCATTTGCCTCTCAACGGGGGGAGTATGTTCAGTTTAACGAATCTTTTTTCAAAACTTTTCAACGTTCAAAATAGCCTCACTATTCACCCGCAGGTAATTTTTGTCGAGACCCTTCACTAACCATTTTTATGACGGTCCGGCAAGTTCGAATTCTCAGTAATTCCTTGAATGATTTGTTGCTCTATTTTGTGTCTTTAAGGGCTATTTTTGCTCGTACATTTCGTATTAGTCTTTTTTTGTTTACCGAAAACCTAAAATGCTTTCCTCTAAAAGCAGTCGTTCATTGTCACTCGCACAAAACAGCATCTCAACAAACATACTCTCCGCGGGATATAACATATTTTGTACGCGTATTTTTTCAACAATTAATTTTATTTTATTGACATAGTGTATTTTTAAAATTATTTAATAAAGTTCAGTGTTATTGTTAGTGAAGAAATAGTGCGTTATTTTATCCGTAACAATTTTCAACCTATAAACTATAAACTACCTATAATCACTTAATTGGAATTATAGGCAATTGATAACAACTCAATTCCACACCGAGTTACGTTCATCAATTAACAGTATTCAATTTCGATTTTATTTTAAACATAAAATGTGTTTGGACATTTTTTAAATATACCTAAAGATAAAATGTATGTATTATTAGAAATGGTGAAGTTCTTTGTAATGTTAATTCCATATTGCATTTATCATTGTCATTTTTTAGACAGGATCTTTAATTTATATTAAAGTTGTAATCCTCCATTTATTACATATTAGGTATGGTGATGTCCTTATTCAAATAGGATTATTGTGTCAACAGAGGTCACCATAACCGTTAACATCTACTGAATAGAATGCTGAAATTGTATATCTAATGATCGAGCATTCCATGTAGGAAATTCCAATGCCACGTAAACAAAAGACGAAAGTAATAGGAAAGGTAATATCTGTATGATAACTATAAGGTTTAGCCAGCGTTTGCAATGTAAGCGCACAAAAATATGTTTGTTACGACATCACATTAAAAATCTTTCAATTTCTCGACTTTTCTGTACAATAATATGCATGTATTATACATATAAACCTTCCTAATGGATTACTCTATCTATTGCTAAAAACTGTATTAAAATCCGTTGCGTAGTTTAAAAGATCTAAGCGTACAGACAGCGGGAGCGACTTTGTTTTAAAATGTTTTCAAAATTTTTAATCAATAAAAAAATGCAAATAATATTATTATTATAAATCTAAACCTTTCTCGAATCCACTTGAACACATAAAAATCTTCATCAAAATTGACCCAGCTGTTTAGGAGGAGTCTAATTACAACGCACAGAAGATTTTTATATATAAAGATTAAACCATTAAAAATATGTTCATTATTGTAGTTCAAGTTGCTTGATTTTCTCACATTGTAATTTTGTCGAGTTTAAAAGTTAGAATTTTTGTTAAGCAAAAGAAATTTTGATTAACTGTATGTGACCGCAGTTGACTGCAACGCAAAATTTAAGTCCATTTGGATAACAATAATCGGTTCAAAATCAGACGGACAGAGATCAGAAAGCAAGTTATAAAGGATCTTAACTATAAAAGCGGAATGTTGGTTCTTTTTTGTATGTAGTTGTACTAATTGTTTTCTTATTATATAGATCAGAATTAAATTAAGATATGCCAAAACTTGTGCTTATTGGATTTATTTGCTCATTTCTCACTCTGTTTGCTCTTTCGTCTATCGAAAGCTAAACGGTCTCTCTTCGGCTAATCAGATTTATTTCTACTCTATTATAATTGCCAAACCTCCTTCTTTCGTTGAATAAATGCCAAAGTCATTAAGTTTGAAGGATTTCGCATGAGAATTGATTTAAATGGCTTAATGCTGAAAAAGTCAGGACTGAAGACACTTTATCAATTTCATTTATATACTTTTCAGGATTAAATAAATAGCTATTTTTTATTGTATTTAGGAAAATAAGTACTTTCTAAGTTGCTTAAAATGTAAAATTAAATAATTTAGTTCCAACTATACTTAGTAAAGGCAGTTCTCAAAAATATTTTTAATTAATACATACCATTTGCATACTTTGTTAATAAACCGTAAGAGTTGTAGAAGGTTTTTGTAAAAAAAAACGACATCGTTTATCAAGGTTCCAATACTTGTGCTTTAGATAACATTCTAGGAGGACAGCTATTTGTTTTTTTACCACAGAATAGGTTTATCGAATAAGTGTGGCCAACGACAGGACAATTTATTTTCAGTGTCAAGAAAAACCACTTACAACAAATGTCGTAGAGGTAAATAGTGCTTGTTAGTTTCATTTGTAAGTGCTAAATGGAATGTAATTCACTATTTTTTCTATTAAATTTTACTATAAATAAGGAAAGTAGCAGGAATTTCATTATTTAAACAATATGAATCTCTATTTATCAGAAAATTCTACTTAAAGCTCATAAGATAATTTAAAGAACATAAAATAGAAAATTCAGTATGAAGTTCAAAAAAGGAAAACACTTAAAATACTCAATGATGCACTAAATATTGGAAAAGCTTTTTTTCACTAAAAAATAATGAAGGAATTTTCTAATAGGTGTTTAAAGAACAAGATTAAGATATAAAAAAGAAAAGTCTCGAATAACGAGGAAGTTTTACGTAAAAATATTGAACAAGCTTTTTACATGCTTTTAAGGAACAAGAAGTAGAAGATGGACTAAATAATTTAAATAAAAGAAACTAGCTATAAGTATATAGTACATTTAAACATACTTACGCAATTAGATAAAAATAGTTTAAAATTTTCAGCAGTCTTTCCATCATCATTTCGATCGTTTAAAGACCTTCAAGTTGAAAATATTACGGCTATTCTTTCTTGTTCGGTTATCAGTATGTACCCATACAACACAACATTTCACCAACCAACAATGTCGCTACGCTTCGCGGGAGTTGAAGTGCATGTTTCTAACACGTTTTGGCCCAGAAAGGCGCATGCCCTCGGGTCGTGTCTATCGCAAGTTTGAATCTTCGAACATGTGCTCTAAGGAAGAAATAGAATTAACAAAAATAATCCCTCCGCGAAATCCTTAGTGGAAATATTATTGCGAATACGCTTCCCGTCCGATACGATGTTTGTTTATGAAACAAAGTGAACTACTGAAAACTTTAAAGTTAAGTAACAAAGCGCAAAACTATCAATTGGATCTCCATTAGGGAAGTTAAATATTGGAACGGTTTCATTCACGCGGCTAAGCTTGATTCTAATAAGTGGGTCAAAGAAGTCGGGGAGGAAATAATCTGGTTGAAAAATGCAATAACGGAGAGTAATACTTCAGTCCTGTATAAATATAAAGGAATCATTGGAAAAGAGCTTCCAAATATCGCGTTTTAATATTGACACCGATTCGATGCAAAGCGTATATATTCATTGTAAAAGGATATAGGTTTGCACCAAAACGATTTCTACTTTTCGTCTATTCATCAATTCGTTTCACTCAAAATTCAGTTTCTTTTTAACGTCTGCTTTTTTTTTTGAAATAATAGTTTCTTTAAGAATCAAAATCTTTTGTTTCGATTTCGAGAAGGGTTTCTTTTGTGCCTATGCGTAAAATAGTGTTATGGATGGCTATGTNATACTTGTGCTTTAGATAACATTCTAGGAGGACAGCTATTTGTTTTTTTACCACAGAATAGGTTTATCGAATAAGTGTGGCCAACGACAGGACAATTTATTTTCAGTGTCAAGAAAAACCACTTACAACAAATGTCGTAGAGGTAAATAGTGCTTGTTAGTTTCATTTGTAAGTGCTAAATGGAATGTAATTCACTATTTTTTCTATTAAATTTTACTATAAATAAGGAAAGTAGCAGGAATTTCATTATTTAAACAATATGAATCTCTATTTATCAGAAAATTCTACTTAAAGCTCATAAGATAATTTAAAGAACATAAAATAGAAAATTCAGTATGAAGTTCAAAAAAGGAAAACACTTAAAATACTCAATGATGCACTAAATATTGGAAAAGCTTTTTTTCACTAAAAAATAATGAAGGAATTTTCTAATAGGTGTTTAAAGAACAAGATTAAGATATAAAAAAGAAAAGTCTCGAATAACGAGGAAGTTTTACGTAAAAATATTGAACAAGCTTTTTACATGCTTTTAAGGAACAAGAAGTAGAAGATGGACTAAATAATTTAAATAAAAGAAACTAGCTATAAGTATATAGTACATTTAAACATACTTACGCAATTAGATAAAAATAGTTTAAAATTTTCAGCAGTCTTTCCATCATCATTTCGATCGTTTAAAGACCTTCAAGTTGAAAATATTACGGCTATTCTTTCTTGTTCGGTTATCAGTATGTACCCATACAACACAACATTTCACCAACCAACAATGTCGCTACGCTTCGCGGGAGTTGAAGTGCATGTTTCTAACACGTTTTGGCCCAGAAAGGCGCATGCCCTCGGGTCGTGTCTATCGCAAGTTTGAATCTTCGAACATGTGCTCTAAGGAAGAAATAGAATTAACAAAAATAATCCCTCCGCGAAATCCTTAGTGGAAATATTATTGCGAATACGCTTCCCGTCCGATACGATGTTTGTTTATGAAACAAAGTGAACTACTGAAAACTTTAAAGTTAAGTAACAAAGCGCAAAACTATCAATTGGATCTCCATTAGGGAAGTTAAATATTGGAACGGTTTCATTCACGCGGCTAAGCTTGATTCTAATAAGTGGGTCAAAGAAGTCGGGGAGGAAATAATCTGGTTGAAAAATGCAATAACGGAGAGTAATACTTCAGTCCTGTATAAATATAAAGGAATCATTGGAAAAGAGCTTCCAAATATCGCGTTTTAATATTGACACCGATTCGATGCAAAGCGTATATATTCATTGTAAAAGGATATAGGTTTGCACCAAAACGATTTCTACTTTTCGTCTATTCATCAATTCGTTTCACTCAAAATTCAGTTTCTTTTTAACGTCTGCTTTTTTTTTTGAAATAATAGTTTCTTTAAGAATCAAAATCTTTTGTTTCGATTTCGAGAAGGGTTTCTTTTGTGTCTATGCGTAAAATAGTGTTATGGATGCCACTGTTATAAATATGAAGTAAAAAGGGTACACATATTGGTCAGGGTTGACAGCAAGAAGGCTATCATAAATTCATGTCTTGTAATGTGCAGGTCCATCGAGGACTCAAAGCGATTCATTTTATTGCCCCATAAATGTAAACATTCACTCGAAACTGGGACTATTGTGTCTACCAGAACCACCCCCAGTGGTAATAACCAATGAAGCTTGTCATCCATAATATTTAGGAAGGGATTCCTAAACTTCACTCCTTTTATTTGCATAGTTAAGTTTATTTAAGTCTTAGTTTTAAGTTTCTAAGACAGATTCAGACTCACAAGATTCAGACTAAGATCATGTAAAGCGACCAGATTCAGATCATGTAAAGCGAAGAGATTCTCAACATCAATCAGACTCACTTCGATGTAAATAGTGTAATTAAAGGTGTACAGTAAATGTAATTTCAATATAAAATTCCACAAATTAAACGTCTATGCGTTCTTCTCTCAACTAAATGCACCGCTGATTAGTTTTGGTGGTGCCGCTTTATTCTGCCCTACTGATAAGTATCAGCAGAATATTGCCGAAAACGAGCCCTTACAAGGCGACGAAACAATGTATGGTATTCACTGGTTGTAATGAATCACCATTCAATTCTGGTTAAATGAATTGAATCCCTTAAACAATAAATCATGTATCGGAAATAAAACTCACTTACCTAATATTAATTTCAAATCCAACGTGCTCAAGTTCAATCCTAACTTCTGAAGAAATACTATGTATCAAGTGTTTACATGTAAATAAGTGTAAAAATTGATCAATGAGTTTTTGATTGATTGCTAAACTAAATAGGGTGTCACGTAGGACATCAAGGCGAGACAGAAAATTTAATTTGATCCCGGTGCGTCTCCCTTGGTCCATGTTTTCAATAGTTCCTTTAAGCCCCGGATGTACGGGTTGGGGGAGGCACTCGCCAAGGGTTGCAATTTCAGGGGGCGCTAAAATCATAATATAATATGGTTGAAAACAAAAAACTTGTTCCTCAAAGCGCCTAGTTGGTTATTTAACGCAGTCTAAGGGTTCGTTTTCAAGAACTTATTTGAAAAAATTTTTTGGTAACGGATTCAAATAGATTCATCATCATAAGGTCGTCAGTCCTGAGACTGGTTAGACACGCACCTCCACTCCTTCCCATCCTGGGCTATTCAAATAGATTAAAGAGAAAAAAATGTTGGGATTGTAAATGTCTTGATTATCTGTTGGCTAATGTGGTTATATTTTTTACGTATATTTTTTTGTCACACAAATGAAAAAGTCATTAGGTTATAAATAATAATGAGTGCAAATTTATTATTTTATCTTATTGTCCTGTTCACGAAAAATGTCAACTATTATATATTTGTTATTTTTTAAATTTATCTTAAAGATTGGAGATAGGGGGCGCCACTATCATGTTTCTGCCCGGGTTCGAAAAAATCGTAGATCCTTTTTTTTTCTTCCGTCATGTCTGTCTTTACCCAAATACCACTTGTTTATTCCGACAATTACTAAAAGAGGGGGGGGCAAAGAGGGTGTTCCGCCCTATCTTGAGGTTAGAGTATAGGTCGAAGGGCCTGCCCGCCCACCAGTATTAGTAACGGGTGAGACTGACACGAAAAAGTTTCTTTTTTATATAAAGGTGAGTGCAGATTTAACGCAAATACATCCACTGCTGTCTACCAGAAAAAATTTCCAATCGCACATCGTGTTGATTTCCATTATGGATGTTATGAAGCTCGCTATCCGCAACCGAAATAAAAATCGACATATGAAACCATAACTGAATCTATTATAGAAGTTTTGAATAATTTCGAATAGGGCTGAAGTCTGAAGGAGACATGTTATGACAGATTATCGCCTGGCCATAGATAACACTTAAGAAGGAGTGGCTATAATAATCACTTGTTACTTGTTTTTTTCTATTATTGTGAAGAGCCAGTTAGGGACATATTGGAAGCTGAAACAGGAGCTAAGAGGAGTGAAGGTAGACCTAGATTGGATTGTTCACAAATAGTTAAGGATGTGAGATGAGATGAAGGAAATGCAAAGATTAACTCATGTGTTCAGGATAGGAAAGAGTAGAGGTGAGTGTCTAATCAGTTTTAGGACTGACGACCTTATGATGATGATAGTGTAGTACCAAATGATAACCTAGAAATAGCGTCAAATTATCCCGTATCCAAATTCGAATTTTCAAGTTCATTACATCCCTAATTCCCATGTGTTTATAAGATTCCGATATTGTTTAAAATAAATTACTGTATAAGGATATTTAATGGGGACATATAACAGGAAGATATTAAACGATCAATAAATGATTAGAAAAGACAGCGAACAGTTTGGGTAATTATTACAGTAACTTTTAAATAGATCAAGTTACTAATAGTTTCCATTCCTCCCATAACTTATACGAATGCGAACAATCAAAAGCGAAAATGAAACAGCCGACATTTCGTCTTTGATAAAGTCCTGTGAATGAAATAAACAGTTTCTCGATTTTATATGAAAATTTACACGAAAGCAGTGATAAATAATATTCTTTTATTATAACTGAATCGCTAACATAAAATCATTTTAAAGTAACAAAGTATCTACAGAAAATGCTTAGGTACATAAAAGGGTAGTCTTGTAATTTTAACCCTTGAACTTTTTTTTCTGGGTTTATGAAAGTCAGACTGCATTTAAACTAATTTATGATGATAGCAGTAGCTCGTAATATATTTTCAAGAGAAGGATTATATTCCACGTTATATGTATACCTACTTTAGAGTGCTAAATTAATTTGTGCAGCTGTACCATATTTCCCATTTATTCATAATGTAGAGGTTAAATAGATAATTTAAGGAATAAGTAAATTAATTAGAAAAATACCTGAAAATAAGAAACCTTCCTTTGTTACTTCATATTTATGTTCTCTTGAAATTGTAATCATCAGTAAATAGTTATGAAAGTAAGACGTATTTTAACTGCTCTTTTCTTTTAGTAGAAATTTAGAAATTACTGTTTTGGTGTTAACTAATGGGAATGAAGATTAACAATAGTTTATATCTAAATAATACAATAAGGAAAATTTCATAAATGATTTACCAACTTTAACCAAGAATTAAAAAAGGAATACTGTAAATAAAATGTATTACACCTTTTGAATACCCTTAAATTATTTAATCTCAAAAATTACAAGGCACTAGTATAATGATCTGTCTGTCTGTATTCACAGAAATTTAAGATTTTAAAATTTCCAACTACCTATAGATAATAGATACTTTGAAATTCAATTTTGTGTCTATTTTTATTTGTGATATCTTGAAGACTAAAAGACATCCCAGAGGTGCTTTTCAAGGAGGGCCACAATACCGTAATATTTCTAAATATGTTGTTATTTAAAGATAATCTGTTACCGAATTTACAAAGAACCATTACTAGAAATTGACGCAGGTCCAGGTACCAAGTTTACATTAATATAAAATTATCATCATCATAAGGTCGTCAGTCCTAAGACTGGTTGGACACTCACCTCCACCTTTTCCTATCCTGACCTAATCTTCGCATTCACCTAAAACTAGAACAACCCACATCTTTAATTATTTGCGAACAGTAATCTAACCCAGGTCTACCTCTACCACTCCTAACTTCCGTTTCTGTCTCTAATATGTCTCTGACTAGACCTTCATGCCTGAAAGATGTCCTACGAACCTATCTCTACTTTTCCGCCGAGCTCACTGTTCATGTTTCGCATCCGTACAGCGCCACGCTCCAAACATACACCTTTAACAACCTTTTTCAATTTTCTAAATTAATCGTTTGCGAGCATACAAGTAAATTCCTTTATTGAAGGCAACTCGACCCTGTGCTATTCTCTGCTTTTTATCCCTACTGCTCCTTCCGTCCTGACTTATCCGTCAAAAATTAGCCACTTTTTCCAATTTTTCGTCTTCTACCTTTATATTCGCTCTTTCCCTATTTTTCATTCCCTTGCATATCAGTATTTTTTTTATAAAATATTTTTAACAAAAAACTGCACCAAGTAAGAACCAATGATGAGGTGCGGCAATTACTGAAAACTTTATTTCTTTTAGAGGGTCGCGCGATGAAAATACTGACCTTAGTCTAAATTTATGGATATACTGACAAAATTAGAGTGGGGGAAAAAGCACATCAATTATTTAAGTTTGTAAGTAGGTACCATAAAAGGGTACTGATATTAATCTGACGATGTTACTCATTAAAGTTTGCAATTTAATTTGTCGATCGGTTATTTGTGGTGTCTGAACTTAATCAGTTTGCAGTTTTCGACCAGTCTAGCGACAGCTACTAATAGCTTACTAAGATCTTAAAACAAAGCACATTCCTTTCAGACTGTCACAGAACATTTGTCAACAAAACGGTCCAATATAAACCATGCTACTATCCCAGAATTTTACAATTTTAGTTATAAAAATTCAAGTCAATTTAAGAGAAATTATTATATTATATTACATCAAACCATACGGACGTTTCACCTTTTGGTGTTAGTCCTATTCAAGGTAGGTTGCAAGTTATTGCTTGTTTTTTACAAAGATGGTCTCGGTAACGAAAATGATTAAAATGGTTTTGAGGACCAAGATAATAAAGATATAAGTTCATTAATACGCATAATTAAGGAGTATATTTACAATTTCCCTTAAAGAATATTTAAATTTTGAATCAAATTCTTTTCATTACTTATTATGGAGACTAGGGTATGGTGGGGAAATATTTTACAGATTTCGTCAATTTATAGAATAAGTTAAATAACTGATTTTGTTACTTTTCAAAAATGGGGAGAGCTTTCTCTATAGGCTCTCTACTAGGATACTATTTATGCATTAAAAATAGCATAATTTTTTAATACTTGTTTTTCTTCACAAGAAAAATATTTAGAAGTCTACAGGAAAACGTTTTTCTTTATTTACAAAATTACACTCTAAAAGATTTTTATGACATTTACCCCGAAGTAAATTTGACATTCTTGAAGTTCGAAATCGATTTTATATTTGATGATTTTGAAATGAGAGTTGAAAAGTTCACTTCTATTTGATGTTTCCTGTATCGGAAACGGGTCATATTGTCCACATGTGCTGTTCATCATCTTTATAAGAAGTAAATTTGAAGCAGTTCAAACCTCACATCTCAATATGACTTTACATTACCAATATCCTTTTTCTATTTTATCACTTATGTTATACTATATGATCCCAATAAATAATCTATACGATTGTAATTTATTTATCTTTAATAAGACCCAACAGCTTGACGGTCAATGACAGGGTCACAATCAAAACTTAAGAAAGATGGTTACAGAGAAAAATAAAATATTGAACTTACACACTATTTCTGATAAGTATTCCGGAATATTTGAAAGATAACATCTGGAGGTAGTGTAGAGTGCATCTCGTGATAGCACCACAACGTCCTGGGTGTAAAAAGTATGCACAAAAAGTACCCCGCTAACGAGTCGTCATTGATTGAGTACAGTTGCCAGTTTGGCAGCGCGTTAACTTATCAGCCGTTGTTATCGCATGCGTCAAGTGATGAAACACTCATACCTACTCGTGACCTTCATAACAGCTGGTACAAAGACAAGTCAATTGCACGTGTAATAATTAGTAGTAGCCTGCGTACTCCGTAGGTACTATACGATTAACAAAGTTACTGCTATTATCACAAAATAAGTTGAGTGAGAAAATATCAAACAAAAAACAATGGCCCATTCTATTTCTTTCTCGTGTACTTTCTTCTCCCTTAATTTTTCCGAAATGTTTATCAGATATAGTGTATAATATAAGATGGGGTCATTATAAATACTGATCTAAGCTAATACAAGTCTATAAAGTTAATTGAAATAAATGTTTCATTTTTAATATGCATCTTTTTTGTGGAAATTCAAATTTTATAGAATTATTTTGCGTTTGAATTCGACAAATTAAAAAGTGTTTCCCAAGATCATTATTATTCCCATAATACACAGTTTTTCACCTAAAAGTTTTGTTAATTTCCTTGCACGTCTTCATTATTTCCGAGATATAACTTCCTCTAAAAATCTGTCTTCTCCAACTTCAGAAACTGTACGAAATCATCGAGCGAAATTGTTCAAGTAATTAATCACCAGAACTGACCTCTTTTATGAGAAATTCTCTCGTAAATGTCGAGTTCGTTTTTTTATATTTTATGTCAGTCTTTTTACAGTATATAATAACATAATAGTGTTATTTCAATTACAGTTTTTATATTTGAATTCTTCTTTAATACAGTCTTTGATAAATAAGGTTTTTTTTCATCTTTAGTAATGATCGAATAACAAATTAATGCAGATCTCTAAAAAAGAGTTATTAAAAATTCGTGAGAGACTAAACAACAGTCCTTATGGGTTTATATATGGGACTCGTAAACACGGGTTTATTCGCAAAATATTTAAGACGACCTATCAATCTTGGGAAAACGTTTGTAGAATGTAAACTGGACATTCTAGGATGAAGAATACAAACAAAAAAATAAGGTCTTATGTGATTTATTTTCAATTTGTTAAATGGAACGCCTGCTTTAATAAAAACTAATGCGCCTATATTTTCATTTTACGTAACTCGCCAGAAATTTGATTTAAATCGACAAAAAAATTTTAGTATCTTCAATATTTTCCTTTTGATCAATTTCAGTAAATAAGACGGAAAACAATTACATATTAGTGAAAATTTCCTATACGTATATGTATACTTTATTATACATTTACGGAAAATACAAAAAATCATTTATCTATTTTTGAGGTGTCCCATTTCGCCCGGATAAATATCATGTGATGGAATTGGGGTCCCACCATATCTTATCAAATCCCATGAAGGGAGAGGGAGGGATTCTATTTAAAAAACGTCTCATGTAATTAATCAAATAGAAAAAATAACCCTCCGCGACTGAAGTAACTTCCTAATAACCCAGCGCGCTGAATCTTAAATGCGATGCGTCAAAGTCCTTTGATAAGAGACAAGACTTACCCACTTGTGCTTTTTTTTCTAATAAAATATAATGTAATTTTTTTAAATATTTTTTTTACAAGAGCAAATATTTGCTTTCTTATATTGTGTGTTTCAGTAAAGTTACGTGTATTACAAAACAAAACGCCATTTTTTGTTTTATATTTACTTTCCTACTTTTTAAAATAAATTCTAAAGCATAGACCTGTTAAGAGCTTGAGTTTACTTATCGCCTGTTTATCTAATTAAAATTAATTCTAGAGTGTATACTTATTCAGTGATTGAGAGCTTGTGCTCAAGAGGTTGTATCTATTTCTGCCTATCGCTATAGGTATAATTGGGACAATTAAAATTGGCATAGTCCGCCATAAATTATCTCTTTCCCCTTGGGACTGTAGTCGTTTGCTGAGTTACGAACACTCTCTGTTAAGTTAGGAAATGCTTCATGATGAGTGTAGATAAAGTGAAAAGAGAAAACCGAATAATAGTAAGCAGGGCAGAGGTTAGAGGTTGCTTAGGTATGCTAAAGATCAGGGTCGGCTTTATAACTGCCTGGTTGGAATTATATCTTTCAATAAGCGTGTTTGCTTTCCTAAGTTCCTGAGAATGTTGAACTTTCTTTAAAGTCCGATACTGGCAACCTGCTCAAATTCTGCTTGCCTTCGTCTTTTTCTGTTGCACATCAATTGGTGTGATGTTATTTTATTTTATGTTCTTTAATAGTGTCCGCTGCTATTCCTACCTGATATCTCTTGTCTATGTTTAAGATATTCCCTACAACCTCTGTCGTGTGTAAAAATAGGCGTTCTGACAGCAACCGCTTTACTTTGGTTAATTTGTGGAAAGAAGAAAATAAATGCGATAGTTTTATTTATAGCGGACTATGCCAATCTTAAACGTCCCAACTATACATGTGAAAAAAGAGGTATAGAAATCCGTACATGATGGGCATCGGATTATATGCACTATAAACGTAATGACCAAGGCGTAAGGCAATTATCTGCTGAAATCGATTTCAATGTTTGTTTCTGATGATAGTTCAGCTGTAAATATTACACAATTGACTATATTTTGTCTGTGCCAACTACCTCCTTTCTCTAGTGTACCTAACACTATTCCCTGGTGTAGCACTATTCGTTTCTCTATGTATTGTTTGGTTATCTTCTCTATTTTTTTTATTATTCCAGTTTCCCATTAATTCCTTATTTGTCCCTCTCCATTCATTCTACTCGTATGACCGAATGCACGACAAAATGTACCAGCGACAAAAGGTACTAAAAATTGCTTTAATATACTTTGGATGCTACAAAACGTACCACCGTTATTGACAAATATTGGATCTTTTTAAACAATTATTTAAAAGCGACTTTCATAACGGAACCTAACCTCGCGACATTATTCCTACATATCAGCCCGCCTCCGGCGATTTAGGGACATTAATGGAACTCCACCAAACCTCCATAATCAGCTGACTACAACCCACAATATACTATTATTACGACACATGTACTATCCGTGGTGGTATATCTTGACATCAACAGATTAATAAATGACCCTTTGCAGCTAGAAGTGATACGTTATGTCGTGAAAAATCCGGTTGTACCATTTGTTGGGTAACAACTATATGACTAAACCATCTGAACGGGGTTTGCTCTATAATATCCTGTACTGATACCGCTACATATTCTTAGTTCCAGCCGAATATCTGTTTCCTATTCATTCTCATCTTCTTGTACTCCTTTTAAATATTTCTTTCCCATTACTTGTATCATGCGTTTTTTAGCTTATTGATAGAACCCATGATTCCGATCCGAAGGTGAGCACCGGTCTAAATATACCTCATCATCATCATAAGAGGCCTAGAGGTTTAGACCATTGCTTAGCGTTCGGGAGGACGTCGGTTCGATTCCGGGTCCGTCTGCCTTGGTCCAAGTTTTTCTGTGGTTTCCTTGGATCACTTAGGCAAATGCTGGGGCAGTAATATTCCACAGATAATCTTTCACTCCCTTCGGCCGTCTCAAATTTCTCACCCGAACCACCACCCACCCATTCCCACGATTCCTGAAAGCAGGCTGAAGAGGGCCTTCCGCCCTACCTACTGGCTGGTGGGAATGAAACACCCAAAAGTTTTTTTTCATAAGATCGTCACTCCTAAGAATGGTTGGACACGCACCTACACTCTTTCCTATCATGCGCTAATCTTTGCATTTCCCTAAAGCTAGAGCAACCCATACCTTTAACTATTTGTGAACAGTATTCTAATCTAGGTCTACCTCTACCCCTCCTAACTTCCGTTTCTGTCTTTAATATGTCTCTGACTAGACCTTCATGCCTTAGAAGGTGTTCTACTAACCTATCTCGCCTATTTCTTATTGATTTCCTCTGTTCTCTTACTCTTTCTAATACCTCATCATTTCTAACCTCTATCCACGGTATGTTCATCATTCGCCTCTAACGCCACATTTTGAACGCTTTGAACCTTTTCTTTTCCGCCGCGCCCACTGTCCATGTTTCGCACCCGTACATATATACCTATTGATTAAAAAACGTTCATCATTGTTTTCCTGAGCATTTTTATTTTTCTAACAAAGTTTATATTTAGGGCGACGAATACTTTTGCTGCTGCTGTTACAGTTAATTAATTATTGTAAAAATTTTAGCCTTAAATTAATACACACGTAAAGTTCTTTTTATGTGATTTACAGTATGTAAGTCATAATTCATATTTAAGAAAATCGAGGATAGGATCATAAGTGCAAGTTTTCGTGGTCGATTTTCTGTCAAATTCTGCCTCTTTCAATATATTTTGCATGTAAACAAAACTGGAAAACTCTCACGGAGATTGAGTTTCGTGAGCGATACTGACAGAAAGAATTATAGGTTTACACACACTTAAAGAGCTTGCCTTGAATTAGTTTCTAATACGACTATTTTTAAAGTTGCTTAAAAAAGAATTGATCGTTCTATGAGATATCGAAAATGGGTTTTTAAAATGGGGCAGAATTTCTTCTGAAGTACTTAAAGTAATCTAGAATACAAGTACCATTTTTTATTAACATTTTAACTTCTTTCGCTAGTGATAAGCGAAAAAACATCGTTGATAATCTTTTCGAAATGTTAGACTTGTGTTGAACTTACATTTGCTCATCAGTATTTGTTTTCTCTCTCGCAGCATTCGTAGTATTGCGGTAATTTTTTAAATTGAAATTGACAATTTTGCATATTGAACATTTCATTTTTCTAATATTTCACTGATCATCATAAGGTCGTCGGTCCTAAGAGTGGTTGGACACGCACCTCCACTGTTTCCTATCCTGAGCTAATCTTCGCATTTCCCTAAAACTAGAACAACCGACATCCTTAACTATTTGTGAACAGTAATCTAATCTAGGCCTACTTCTACCCCTTCTAACACTCGTTACTGCCTCTAATAGGTCTGTGACTAGACCTTCATGTCTGAGAAGGTGTCCTACCAACCTATCTCTCCTAATTTTTATTAACTTCCATAGAGTCCTCTGTTTTCCTATTTTTTCTAATACCTCTTCTAACCTTCTCTATCGATCCTCATCACTTGCCTGTAACACCACATTTCGAACGCTTCTAACCTTTTCTTTTCCGAGCGCCCATCGACGATGTTTCGCAGCAGTACAGCGCCGCGCTTCAAATATACACCCTCAACAATGTTTTTCGAATTTTTAAATTAATCATTCGCGAGCATAGAAGTGAATATTTCACTGGCAAATGTAAACTGCGGCGATGGTCAGATTGGTCCCTTAGGTAGGTATGTAAACTCATCCGATGATTTCAACACAGGCGTTAAAGATCTATGTAAATTCATTCGCTTCCTTGAATAAGTACTTTGAGAAAATATATTATGAGTTCTCAGAATTATAAGGCTAACCTTGCTAAAAACAAATAATGAGAATTGTTTGGATTAATGTGGAATAGATTTTCATAGTAAATGCCACAGAAGAAATGGTATTTCAACAAACATGTCTTAAATTAGGAAAGAACAAACAGATTCATTACTGCATATACAATACATGGGAATACTGGATTAACTATTTATCGCTGTTTACCTATTATAACATATAGGTCCGATAACTACCATCACCCCTAATACAAAACCGGCGTACCTAAAGATGTATCTAAAACTTTTTGATACTTCTTATAAGTTTGTACCTGAGCAATCGGATCAGTTTACATAATACCTCAGCGGTCAACAAAAATTGACCACCATTGATGAGTTTACAATATTTGGTTACAAATCGGATGAATTTACATACACCCTCTATTTCACGAGTAGCTCTTTAATTTACTATCAATTAAAAAGATAAAGAAATTCATTATAAGGTCGTCAGTCCTAAGTCTGGTTGGGCACGCACCTCCACTATTTTCTATTAATTATTAATAATTTATTTGTACTTATAAGAAACCAACAACCACTACCTTTCTATAGAATAAGAACTTTATTTATAGAACCTTGGTAATTCCTTCTAGATACAGAAAGAACAAAAGGACAGAATCTAACAATAAAAAAAACACATTAAACTAGTTCCATTGCTGTTAATAAACGAAATGGCAATTCTTTCGTTCCATTTTATGATTATTCTTTAGACATTAGTTCATATTAAGGAAAAATGAGAAACGTAAGGGTGGCAGGGAAGCTACGTATCGACTCTTGCCATGCGGATCCAGCATCTGTACGATAAAGGACGCGCACTCTCCCACAGGATAAGGCGCAGGCGCATTTTCACAGCAGTGCATCTCGCGATTTCTAACGATGCATATGAACGACACAGAACAAGTGCCACATTTTGATCGTTTCAAAAAAAAATTTTTTTTTCGATAAATATTTTAAACACTTGCACCGTTTGCGATTTCATTAATCATGTCAGCAAGTATGCACTACGTTATTATTGAAATTACGTGATAACAATATCTAAAAGTGAGTGATTTAGTGATAACGTATTGTGGAACTGACTCTTAAGTCTCGGCTTTTTTGAAATTGTATGTACATTTGTCATAATAATGACTTTTCTGGTATTTGTTTTGGTAATTAAATGATAGCTGAGGACATGACACTGTGGCAGCAAGGATGATCCGAAGAAAAATACGAACGTTTTTTGTTTTGATGTTAAGTTTAACACTTTCTTCATCGAAAGGGTAAATATTTTTATTAATAAATTACTAAAGCTTTCCTTACTGAAAATTTTCATTCATGAGATATGAACATAAATTTAATTCAAATGACCCTAGAACCTCAATATTTATTGTAAGCTTTTAGAAATAAATTGGAAGGTGTGTAACGCTACATTTTTGATGATCGCATTTTTAATTATACACAAATTAAGATGTTACCAAAATGACAAAAGAAGATTTCATTTACTTTTTCAAGTGGGTTTAAATTAATTAATGTATTTAAAAAACACAATCAATAAAAAAATGTTACAGAGGTATTTTACTCTTTTTTTAATTTATTATACATTTTTATCTTATATTCATATTGTATTTTATATAAATAGAATTTTATTGTCTTCATCAAACTTTTAATGCATGTAACTATATTGGATATTGCAATTTCTATTTTTGTTTCGTTCTATTACCATTTTAATCATCAATTCTTTTTAGCCATCAATTCTTTAGCTATAAAAATAAAATTTTAAAGTTTGCTATGTACTAGTACACTTAATTTCGTACCTAATGAAAATGATTAATTAATTTATGTTTATAATTTAGAGAATGACTGAATAATGTTAACAGTAATACTAAAAGAATAATTTAACTTTAAAAGATCATAAAAACTTATCGTTTATATCAGAAGCAATTGCGTTTTCTTCGTGCTATTAATGTTAAGTGAAATTGAACATCTTTTGTGCTTCACACTAATAATAATTATGTTCTGAAGATGCTTAGAGTAGATATCAGTTGTACCTATTGTATGCATATGTTTATGTCTCAGTTGAATGATTGAATTATTTCAATAGCAAGCAGTTATTACATTAGTTAATTGAAAACCTTATTAAGTTGATTGAAAAAAAAAACAGTAAAATATGTATGAATTTAAATTATGTGTTTATTTTACTTCATTGTGGCTTTTTATTTTTGTAATTCTTTTTAATATTTGTTAGAGGGACATATAGGGTGTTCCACCTAAGGCGGTTTCGTGAATAACTGCATAACTTTGTTATTGTACACTTAATAAAATAGAAAATGTTTCTATAAAAGTGACCTGGAATCATATGGTACATATACAGAAGTATTTCCAGTCTTACAGGGTGCTCTACTTCTTCTGGATGCTACTTTACTTCGCTATTTTAAATGGAACATCCCGCATATTTTTACATTTTTTTAATTATAGGTCGACTTTGTTAATAGTTNTTGAAAAAAAAAACAGTAAAATATGTATGAATTTAAATTATGTGTTTATTTTACTTCATTGTGGCTTTTTATTTTTGTAATTCTTTTTAATATTTTTCGATTAATTATATAGGGTGTTCCACCTAAGGCGGTTTCGTGAATAACTGCATAACTTTGTTATTGTACACTTAATAAAATAGAAAATG
This sequence comes from Agrilus planipennis, assembly GCF_000699045.2. Classification (NCBI taxonomy): domain Eukaryota; kingdom Metazoa; phylum Arthropoda; class Insecta; order Coleoptera; family Buprestidae; genus Agrilus; species Agrilus planipennis. The sequence goes on from NW_020439104.1 coordinate 77,698, forward strand.
TTTCTATAAAAGTGACCTGGAATCATATGGTACATATACAGAAGTATTTCCAGTCTTACAGGGTGCTCTACTTCTTCTGGATGCTACTTTACTTCGCTATTTTAAATGGAACATCCCGCATATTTTTACATTTTTTTAATTATAGGTCGACTTTGTTAATAGTTCCCTATATCTATCTCTAGTAGTTCAGATATTCAACCGTTTTTGAAAACAAAAGCTCTTTCAATGAGACTAAATAGCATCTAAACCATAGAAGCTAAAAACTTGCGGTTTGGATAGTTCGTTTTAGAACAAATTATCGTATCGCTTTTGCTATGAGCAAAATGTGTACGCTATTTCGAGCTGGAAATATCGGAACCTACTTTTGACAATTTTATAAGATGAATAACTTTTTTTTTCAAATGGAATGACCCATATTAAATGATACTTATTGTTTGATGCGAAATTAAAAACTCTTTCTACTGATATTAGGTTTTAAATATAGAATAATCGTTTTTTTTTTAGAAAACTGATAGAGATAAATATTTAAAACCCTATATCAGTAGGAAGGGCTTTTAATTTCGGATTTCGGATTAAACGGTATTATTTAATATGGGTCATTTTATTAAAAAAAATACTTATTCGTCTTGCAAGACAGTCAGAAGTAGGTTTCGATATTTCAGGCTCTGAATAACACAGGTATACACCTTGTCCATCGCAAAAAGGATACGGTAATGTAATTAGTGCTGTAACAAACTGTCCGAACGACAGGATTCTTGCCTTTATGACTTAGATGCTATTTGGTGTCATTGAAAGAGCTGAAGTGTTTTTTTTTTTAATATCTCAACAACTACTATCACTGAAAATATTTTCTGTACATGCACCCTATGATTCCAAGTCGCTTTTATAAAAATACCTTTTTTATTAAATGTATAATAACGACACTGCCTTGGGCGGAGCACCCTGTATATAAATGCAACTACATCTCATAACGATTGTAATTTAATTTCTTTTAGATCTTCCTTTTGCTTTGTTGATCAAAAATTTTTACGTTATATGCGTTTGAATCATTGAATGTGATAGGTACTATATGAATCAATTCAATTGTGCAGTTGGACATTAACTAAGAGAAATAGGAAGTATAATTTTCTAATATGTACCGCCCTTATTATAATAAATAAAAAGGGCAAAAATCTCAAAAATGATGTACTTCATTAGAAGAAGAAGTGCAATTTTCGACACCATCTTTGAAGTTCAATCTAGTCTAAAAGCCTAAAGCACATAAAAACCATGGAGATCAGAAACAACTCCAAATCTTAAGCCCAACGCCCTTATTTAAAGCAGTTTAGCCCATGAAGCCTCAATAACGTTTAAAAATCCAAGGTTTCAAATTACCAATTACTTTGAAAGCAATTTTATTCAAATCTATAAGCTCTTTGAAAGTCCTTCAAGCACTTTGAAAGTGCTTTGACTATTAACGGTTAATATCAAATATTAATGTGAAAATTTATTTTCAATTTTTTACACACTATAAACTACATCAGGCTAATAAGGGAAAATTTGTTACTGTTGTCACCCCCGCCGGGAATCGAACCCCGGGACCTTTGGCTTTACTAACTAATGCTCTGACCACTAAGCTACGAGAGATGACAATAGCAACAATGACAAACCGTCCTTATTAGGTCACAGATCTGTCGAACTAATGTAATTATATTATATGAATTTTTATATTAACTTTGAAAGATTTTCACATTAACTTTAAAAGAGCTTGAATTAATGAATTTATAAAGCAATTTTGTAAAGTCCCAACTTCTGTTCATTATCTTGCTTTCAAGCCTTGATGGGATAGAACTACCATACAAAAAAATGTGGCTCACTTCATTCGTATTGCCATTTCTTACCGTAGCGAGTCTAAGCACATCCGTTAAAAAAGAATGTTGGCGGCACTGCGATACTTTATCATTTTGTGGAAGTAACTTCAGAGATAATGTCGTAAACTGCACATCTAGGGCTTTTCATTCAGTTGGAACACAATTGTCTTTCATCTGAAGAAGCCTTTGTACAGCAAAATAATTTCTTTGTTTGTTATTGATTGTGTAGTATCAACAAGTAGCAAACAATTACTTACCATTCCCCTTTTGGCATGACAATTATAGTAAAAATGAAAATACCAATAATAGGCAATGCAACCAGTAAATATTGCATACACATAAAGGACATATTGTTGCTATTTTTTGGGTTTTCTTATTCAAAAGTACCTGAATTTTGACATTATCTTGTATTTTTGCCGCTTCATTGAATTCACTTGTTACCAGGTTACAACACAAAGTAATGGTTTCGGAACGTTTGGATAATGTCACCCAAACCATTTCTAAATTACTGGATGGTTATGACATAAGACTTCGCCCAAATTTCGGAGGTATGACACAATAAAACATTATTTAACACATCTACATTTGGCGACCAATGAGAAAATTTTTCAATTTTAATTTAACAATTGTATATGTTACTGAAAACCAGCACAATCCATAAAGAAATCGCTTTTCTTTCTTGTTAGAGGGACAATTGAAAAAACAACTCAATTTATAATATTCCATAAATTAATTAAGACTTAGCGATGAACAAAAACAGACTTGCAAGACCAATATCAAGATCAGGACTTAGAGCAAGGCCGATTACAAAAATTCACGCAAAATTCTCATCTAAATTCTATTACAATTATAAAATAGAAATATTAATGTGAAAATTCATTTTCGAATTTTTATCCACTACA
>NW_020439104.1:80792-84322 GCF_000699045.2 Agrilus planipennis
CGTCATACAAAACATAGTCTTAGAAAATAAACAACTTTCTATTTTGGTTAGTTATTTAGTTTAATAGAGAGGAAAACTACAAATTGTATATATTTATTAACAGAAAAAGAAAAAGAATGATGAATTGAAAATGTTATTACATATTAAACATTTGGGTTACTATAGCCGGATATGATTTCTTGAGAATCAGTCATAATAAACGACATGTAATTTTAAACGGAGTCATTACATCCAAACTTTCCTATAGTGAATTTAATATGAAAACCAAACTTAACACTGCTATTATATAGCCGGAGTCATAATAAACGAATTCTACTGTATACACAAAAAAGGCACATATTTTTCATATATATCTACCGGGCGCGCCATTTTCAATTTTTATGAAATGGCGTATTTGTTGGATAATTCGTCTCTTTACTTGTATCACGTTTGAAGTGTTCCGAATGGGTTGGCACTTAACTGTGAGAAGTGAGATGTACCTTCGGGGTGTTCCTGAGTTAACTAAAGGTCAATTAAAATCAAAAGAAAAAACTATTGTATGCTCATGTCTGCGATTTTCTGCTTGAAGAATAACGACAGGTTACAGAAGTCTTAATTTAAAAAAAGATAGACTTGAAATTGCAAAGTTATGAACATAGCACATGCAATATATAATTTAATTTTTTTAAACTTTTCTTGCAAAAAGAAAAATTGATTTCGCAAGAACGAGACCAATTTCAAGACATACTCCCAATAAGCAAGACTGATGTCGCTGTTGTTGACTATTGTTGTGATTACTGATTATTATAACACAGCGGATTGAGAATGTTGCCTTACAACTAGAGAAACAGCTGGTTTACACTTTTCGTAATATTATTTAAAAAACGGACAGACAGACACACGTGTGATCCTATAAGGGTTCCGTATGTCCGAATGAAAAACGAGAAGCAATTTAACATAACATAACATGTTTTCCTATACATTTAAACTGCAACGACGTTATGTTCAGAGGTTCAGATCATAGACTTAATTCTTATTAATTTTCCTGTAATCTATATGTAAAGAACTATTTCCTGTATTTTTTGCAAAATTTTAGGTTCAGTAGTTTCGGAGATAAGAGAGGGGGAATTATTATTTTTATCCTAATCGGTCCAGTAGATTTGGAGTAGACAGACACATGCATGATCCTAGAAGGGTTTTGTTTTTCATTCGGACATACAGAACCCTAAAAACATAAAAACAGTGAATCAATCATTTCTTATGTAATTATAGGTGAACCTCTGTTTGTGGGGATGGATCTGACAATAGCAAGTTTTGATGCAATTTCAGAAGTTAACATGGTAAGTAAAACAACCTGCTCATGAAATCTATAGGGTTGTTCGGAAAGTCATTTCGTTTTTATTTTGTGGAAATGAAAGACAGTTTTCGTATAATAAACAAATACTTTAATTAATTATATATTGGACGTTCTGGTCCAACACCTTTTGCCATCTTTCTGGTAGTAGCATAATTCCACGCTCATAAAATTTTTGGTCTTTGCTGGCACCAAACAGACAGCATCACCTTTTTTTGGTGAATATCGGCTTTGGAAATGGTTTGAGCCGGTTCATCTTTTTTGCTCCATGACCTCTTGCGTTTGACGTTGTTGTATACAACCCATTTTTCGTCCCCAGTGATGATGCGCTTCAAAAACGGATCATTTTCGTGACGTTTGAGAAGCGAATCGCAGACGTCAATGCGGCGACACAGATTTCTCTCTGTGAGAACATGGGGAACCCATACATCGAGCTTCGAGGATAATCCCAGGCCTTTCAAGTGGTCATAAACTGTTGAATTTGATAAATTTAACCTCAATCCGATCTCACGTGTTGTTATTCGCCGGTTCACATCAACTAATGCCTTTATCGCGTCTTTATCAGCTTCAACCGGCCTTCCCGAACGTGGTGCATCTTCGACATCAAAATTGCCGGATCGAAATTTAGCGAACCAGTTCTGGCACTGGCGTACTGTCAACACACCTTCTCCATACACATCAGTCAATTTCTTTCTGGCTTGAACAGCATTTTTACCCTTTCTGTAGTAAAACAGTAAGATATGTCGAAAATGCTGCTTATCGCTCTCCATATTTAAAAGGGCACCAACCAAAAACTACTGCGTAGAATTAATTGGAATTTTTCACACACAAGCCTTGCTATATGAACTCTCAAAGCATATAAAAATTATACGGCTTAAATGTGAAGTTGGGTGCAAAAGAATACAATTAAATCCTCTGTCGGGAAAAAACGAAATTACTTTCCTAACAACCCTATATTTTTCTAACGTATTGATTCTCAACAGTACAATGAAAAACATTTTCGCCAAATCACTCATCGCTTACCACCTCAAGGCGAGTATAAATCTGGCATAAACACAGAGAATAATAAAATGAAACTAAAATGATTCTAATTTATTATAAAATTTTTTGTCCACGGTTTCGTAACTCCATTACATACGTAAAAATTTTGAATTATTCTTCCAATACTGCTTATCATCATAAATATGTATTTCCACTGTATAATCCTGTAACAACTTCCAAAAACTGATATTACTTACGAATTTGTCGCTTACAATTTTTAGTGCAATGAATATTCAGAATGGCTCCTAGGTTAGTAGCAGTTTGAAAAGCAAAAGGTAAACACTCTCCCAAAATCAAAAGTCACGAAATAAATATTAAGTACCTACCCCACCGTATATTAATATTCATAAGCTCTTTGTGTTGGCAAACGAAACACACAAAAAAAGATAATACATTATTTTCGTTTATCTGGATACAGAAGTTATTAATGTAAACGCACGTCCACCGTTCGTGTAATTGAAAGTAAAATTTATAATGAGATTTTCTTAGAACTGTGATAATAAAGGAATGAGCAATCTGCAAAGGACAGCTGAATCTTGTCCTCCTTGTAACTGATTACAATCTATTCAATAGGGCAGAAATTTCATTATACGGAGTAAAAAGAACGAGGACTACTTTTGCTATACGGTCCATCGAACTTTCCCTCGTAATGGAAGAATTATCAAGATTACGAAAACTGGTCGACAATATTAAATAACGTGTAATCTTCTAAAAATATTTCTGGTAATCGTAAAGGAAAAATTCAAATATTTTGTTTACGGGGAACATTTTTAGTCACTGACTTGGTTTACCTAAATGATGACGATTGAGAAATGTCCAAATACACTTACATATATGTAGTAGGGTGCTTCAAACAAAATTTTTAATTTTTTTTTTCTAATTCTTACCCCCGCAAATGTTTCTATTTGATGTAAAAAAAATCCTCGCCAAACATGAGCCCTATAGCTCAAATCTAAGGGGTCGCTATTTTTATTTTAGTTTCCGATTTAATTAATATAGGAAAAGTTCTTTTTTGGTTTAAATTGAATTTACACATAATTTACGCAATTTTTTCCAAAAAAACCGTTTCATATTCTCAAAGTTGAGTCTTTGAGCTTTACAAAACTCTAAGACAAAGTATGATTTTCTTTACAAAAAGACTTGCGTAGCTTTATCA
>NW_020439104.1:85883-104951 GCF_000699045.2 Agrilus planipennis
AATTTTAAAATGGTTTCCCACTACCTTAACAAATTCAATGTTTGGAAATTCGTGTGCGTCTAGCTTTCTGATGCAATCATCTAGAAAAGCTTTATTAGTTTTAGTTTGTCTTGTATTTGACCAATAGAAGGGTAGTCTGATAATATTATTATTGTTATTGTGGTGTCTATAATATATGAATAATATTAAGATTAATATGTGATGTAAGGCTGTATTATTTATGACGTTATAGTGGCAATTAGCACTCAAGGTCCGCCGCCGTTGGGAGGCAACTGATGTATAATTAGGAGGAAATTCGACATACCGAAAATTTTAACCATAATTAAAACCAGGTATATGGGTGGGAACTAGGCATTATCCGAAAAGTTATTACTTCTAGTGGATTAAATTATTTGAATTTTACAATTTTAATATAGATAGACTTTTCTCGGAACAAAACCTGTTTGGTATTTGAAATTTTCGGTTTGTTTTACCAGATTTTAACACTAAATATAAAAAAAGGAACTTTAGCACTGTTTGAAAGAAAAGGAACTATACGGATGACTTCGGAGTAAGTGTTCTTTGCTCCTATATGTTTGGATACCACATAGTTAAAATATAGAGACAAACTAATTTTTTTTAGATATTTTTTACTTCTTTCAAGGACCTTGTGCTATTATGTTCGTTAAAAGGTCAATTTATGCGTTAGATGAAGAGTGTAAACTTGAGTTTTCATAACTCTCACAACTACCGACACTATTTTCTTTAAAAGTCATTAAATGTATGACAGAAAATTTAAGCAATTATTGTGTTATTAAAAAAGAGTATCAGATTAAATGAGCAATAAAGACGAAGACTTTAAATGCAAGACTAAAACCAAAACCGAGATTTTATCAGCAAAGCCAAGACCAAAATCGAGACTATATCAGCAAGGCCAATACCAAGACTAGAAGTATTTGAGCAAGACCAAAACTAAGACCGGATAAGCAAGACCAAGACCAATATCAAGATTCGGAAAATTTTGGTCTTGGTCTTGCTTTGCTCATTACTACATTGTGTAAGTCGGAAGAACTACCTGTTCAACAGCATTACATGATTGTGGAATTGAAGCACGCAAAAGTTCATCGTTTTTAAAGAAGGTGGAACTAACTTTTTGCTGATATCGTAAACTCGGGGCAAAATAAAATAAAAAAGAAAATCTTTAACCATTTGAAAAATAGAACATCATCACACTTACACATATATATGTATTAGTTTGTCTTGAAAATGGTTAGAGGCCATTAATTTTTTTTAATGTGTATTGTGACGTTGAAATGCGCGAAGTAATGTGGAAAGAAGAATAAAGAATGAAAAGTCTACCTGAGTGTTGAAAAGCTGTTTTGTGTTTGCCTTTTTCGATGTCGTTTCGAAATTCTTGACAAAAACGACTTCTAAGACGGCGACAATTTAGTGAACTTCGCCCGTAGCAATTTCGTTTATACGACGTGCATAATGTCTTTGATAAACCGGTGTATTTTTATCAGAAAGTGGATAATAAATGCAAGCAGTGAAGAGGGTGCTTAACCCAATTTTTGGTATTGGTACAATCGATATTGCATATAAGCGTCATACTGATGTTGAGTTATTAATATTCACTAGGTTGGTGAAAACTAATAATTGAGTATGTCTGCAAGTTTTATTCGAGTCACTCACTCAGAAATTTATTCATGTATATTGTCTACTACAAATCTTAGTAAAGTTACACCAACTGCTCAAAAGAAAAAGAATTTGTCATCATCATCATCATCATAAGGTCGTCAGTCCTAAGACAGGCTGGACACGCGCCTCCACTCCTTCCTATCCTGAACTGATCTTCGCATTTCCCTAAAACTAGAACATCCCACATACTTAACTATTTGCGAACAGTAATCTAACCTAAATCTACATCTACTAATCTTAACTCTTGTTTCTGTCTCTAATATGTCTCTGAATAGACCTTCATGTCTGAGAAGGAGTACTACCAACCTATCTTGCCTATTTCTTATTTACTTCCATAGAGTCCTGTGTTCACCTATTCTTTCTTATACCTCTTCATTTCTAATCTTCTCTATTCACGGTATCTTCATCATTCGCCGCACATTTCGAACGCTTCTAATCGTCCATGTTTCGCACCCGTACAGCGCCGCTCTCTAAACATACACCTACAACAATCTTATTCGAATTTCTAAATTAGTCGTTCGCAAGAATAAAAGTGATTTTTTATTAAAGGCGACTTGACGCCGCTTTAAATCTGCTTTATATCCCTACTACTCCTTCCGTCCTAACCTGATTTCCTAGATACCTAAGATCACTTCTTCTAATTTTTCATCTCCTATCTTTATATTCGTCCTTTCCCTACTTTTATCTTCCCTTGCATACCAGTACTTGCGCTTTTCTTTTATTTATTTTCATATAATACTATTTTGTCAATACTGCTTCCATTTTATTTGAAGCTATCTCTAACTCTTGATGAGTTCATTTAGTTGTAGGCTGGAATACTGTTTGTATCAAACGCAATTTTTTCGCATAGTGTAATTATTCAATCGTTTTATTTCAGTTCTTTACAAACTTCCTTTTAGCTTCAATATTTTTTGGTTTCGGTTCTACTTTATATATGTTTCTGGTTAAGCCTCCATTAATAATATTAATATTTCAATATCAATTTCAGTATTACCTGCCATTATGCACCTTAGTAATAAAATCTCATTTATTTGCATCTTGCCCTTTTTTTTAAACTTTTTTTCAAAACTTTTGGGTGTTTCATTCCCACCAGCCAGTAATGCTGGAAGGTAGGGCGGAAAACTTGGACCAAGGCAGACAGACCCGGAATCGAACCGGCGTCCTCCCGAATGCTAAGCAATGGTCTAGACTTCTAGGCCATGCCGCTCGGTATCTTGCCCTTTCGATTAGTACCTAAATGATGATTGGCAAGTTTGAAAGTTAATTAGCATTTATGTTCAGATGTTGCCCAAACAGATCTTATGTACTCTACTTGGAAATTTAGAAAAATCTTGAGCGACTTTTAAATATCAAAATATCGACTTGAAATTTTCAGGATCTTTTCTTTTCATCGTTTTTATCGTAGAAAATACTGAAGATAGTCTTTATAGGGGGTTCTTGAAACATGAGAAACTAACATATTTTCATAGGAGATTCGAAAAAAATATTCGTTCTTTTATCCTAGTGTATATGCTGAGAAAAATCGAAAATTATCGACAAAGTTCGTTACTGGTCTGCTTTATTTTATTGTAATTATTTTTTTATGTTTATTTAACTTATTCTTACTGAACTTATAGTATTTATAGATTCAGTAAAAAAGTAAAATGTTTACAGTTTCTTGCATGATGTGACAGAACGAAATAAATTGGTGCGATTAAATGGTGCTGGTGGTATTACTTATGGAATGAGGTTTACCACAACCTTGGCCTGCATGATGGATTTGCATTATTATCCTTTGGACTCGCAGAATTGTACTGTGGAAATTGAAAGCTGTAAGCTATTAATGTTTATGTATCTAAATATGTATTAGATCCTTCTTTCTCTACTGTGAATTTCTTGATTTACCGTAGATATTGTATGTAGAAGATCAAAGCAGTTTCTTTATTCTAGAATCAAACTAACTGCTAGTCAATTTAGGTGCAACTAAAATTGTTGAATTCAAAAGATCAAAAGTACCGGTTATTGAAAAATATTATTTATTATTTGATTCACTAAATCATCGTTTTGTATTGATAATTCGCGAATAGAGGTTAAAGACTCATTAAAGGAATACAACACCTTCACATTTTTGATAAATAATTATTAAAATATAAATCTCTAATCACTAATTTGTACTATACGGGTTATCAAAGATATTTCATATTTCATCAGCTGTCGTTTTAAGGAGAGTTAACTTCGAGAGCCTTCTTAAATGAAAATATTATTTGCTTAATTTTCTTATGATATAAATTGTTGAATGAAAATTCATCAAAACTTTTTATCATCTAAATAATTTGACAATATGACAAATATAGTTAAAAATTTCTGATACGTATTCATTAAGTTTACGCCATAAAAAACATTAAATTTAAGTTTTTTCTCCATTTATGTAGTTATGTAGTATTTTAATTTTGAAGCAATTTTAATTTGAGTACCCTTGCTTTAAGTCAGCCTTCATCAAAATGAAGAAAATTTTTTTTTGAATTTACTTCTTTATTATCATGTAAAGGTAGAAAAGCTCAATAAATCTTGTTATAGATGGTTATACTGTAACCGATGTGGTAATGTACTGGAAAGAAACTCCCGTAAGAGGTGTCGAGGAAACGGAGTTGCCGCAATTCACAATAATTGGTTATGAAACCAACGATAGGAAAGAAAGTTTGGCGACAGGAATATATCAGCGTCTGTCGTTATCATTTAAACTTCAAAGGAATATAGGCTATTTTGTATTTCAAACATACCTACCTAGTATATTAATAGTGATGTTATCATGGGTATCGTTTTGGATCAATCACGAAGCGACCAGTGCAAGAGTTGCATTAGGTAAGAGAAAGATCAGCATTAACATTGGTACCGGTGACTAAGAAGCTATTCGCCGATACTGTACGGGAGACTAAGAAGCTATTTATCGGTACTGTACCGATGACTAAGAAGTTATTCATCGGTACTGTACCGGTGACTGGGAAGCTATTCACTGGTACTGTACCGGTGACTAAGAAGCTATTAATCGGTACCGTACCGGTGACTAAGAAGTTATTCATCGGTATTGTGCTGGTAACTAAGAAGATATTCACTAGTACCGTGCCGGTAACTAAAAAACTATTCATCGGTACTGTACCGGTGACTGGGAAGCTATTCACTGGTACTGTACCGATGACTAAGAAGCTATTAATCGGTACCGTACCGGTGACTAAGAAGTTATTCATCGGTATTGTGCTGGTAAGTAAGAAGCTATTCACTAGTACCGTGCCGGTGACTAAGAAGCTATTAATCGGTACCGTACCGGTGACTAAGAAGTTATTCATCGGTATTGTGCTGGTAACTAAGAAGCTTATTCACTAGTACCGTGCCGGTGACTAAGAAACTATTCATCGGTACTGTACTAGTAGTTAAGAAGCTATTCACTGGTATCCAAACGTTGTACGAAACACTGTTCATTAGTGCTTTAAGTTATTAATAGAATATCTTCTTGTATTGTTTATGAGACCACAAGACTAATGAGCTCAGTGCATTCAGTTAAAATTTCCACAGTAATTTTTTACAGTAATGAGCCTTAATGAACAGCTGGGTACTTATGCTAAATTCAAAAACTTCATAAATTTAATATTTTAACAACAGCGGACGATTTCAAAGTCAAACAATTCAACAGTTTCTTATCATGTTTCAGATCAAATTAATGATATCAAATTGATCGAATAATCAATGCTATCGTTGATGTATAATTATTAATTAAATGTAAATAGTGGGACAACAACGAAAAAAAACGGATAACCGAACTGGCAGCCCCAGGATGGGCACACGTATATAATTAAATAGTTTAAGAAATGAACATCGATATAAGTAAGCACTTAATTAATAATAATGATAACATTAAAAAGTAGGACACAAACACAAAAGGGCGAAAGTTATGGCGGTTATATCAATTTTTGAATGTGGGGGTCCCATTGCTTTCATTCTTTTATTATCAATTATACATCAATGACAGCATTATTTGATTGATTTGATATCATTTGAAATCGCTCATTTATTGTAATATCCATCACACCTTTTGGACCATTTTTACATTTTAGTTTAATACTATCTATGTCTGGGATTCTTTGTCGGGGATATTTTGTTGAAGGATAAAAACCTTTCATACCATGTTATTAATTTATCGTACTTAGGTACTACATGTGATGGCATTGTATTTTTTATAAATAGTAAATAATACAATTCATTTTAACTTTACTGCTCGTTGCTCATTATTTTATATTTTGTCTAAAATAATTCTCCATTGTATGCTTAGGTATCACCACGGTCTTAACGATGACAACTATAAGTACAGGAGTGCGAAGTTCACTCCCAAGGATAAGTTATGTAAAAGCAATCGACATTTATCTGGTGATGTGTTTCGTTTTCGTATTTGCTGCCCTCTTGGAATATGCCGCCGTAAATTACACGTATTGGGGGGCACGTGCGAAAAAGAAGAGCAAAAAGAATAAAGATGACGAGAAAAAAATGAGTCACTCCAAAAGTAAGATGCTGATTCACAAAATTATATTTGATAGTAATTCATATCTAGTGTAGTATAACAATAATTTGGAAATAAATAATAGTCAATTTTGTATACAGGGTGTTTATTAAAAATTTGAAGAGGTTATACTTTGGGCTGCTTTAAGAATTCACGTGACAATGCACGATTATTTAAATGCCGCCATTGTTTATCTAATATGGACGTAACAAATTGGCTATTTATAATTTTCATAGTAACCCTTATGATATGGGTATCAAATGAAAGGGCTTGATAAGCGAAACACAATAAGTAATGTGACGTTATTATAAATGTAATATGGCGGACGTCACAAAATGGTGATTTATAAGTTGTTTTTGATACCTTACTTATTGATGCAATTTCTAAGAAGTAGTCAAATTTATGTGAGAATGCTCGTAAGAAGTTTTAAATACCTTCGAAATATTGACAAATACTAGATATAACTGATTGCAAAATTTCAAAATACTAAAAAATAAAAGATAAAATTACTTAATAAAAAAGCTTTTATTTAACAATAAAATGTAATAATATCATCATCATCATCATAAGGTCGTTAGTCCTAAGACTGGTTGGACACGTACCTCCACTCTTTCCTATCCTGACCTGATCTTCGCATTTCCCTAAAACTAGAACAACCCACATCCTTAACTATTTACGAACAATAATTTAATCTAAGTCAACCTCTACCCCTCTTAACTCCTGTTTCTGCCTCTAAAATGTCTCTGACTAGACCTTCATGTCTGCGAAGGTGTCCTACCAACCTATTTTTTATTGACTTCCATAGAGTCCTCTGTTCTCCTATTCTTTCTAATACCTTTTCATTTCTTACCTTTTCTACCCACATTATCCTCATCATTCGCCTATAACACCACATTTCGAACGCTTCGAACCTTTTCTTTTCCGCCGGGCCCACTGTCCATGTTTCGCACCCGTACAACGCTGTGCTCCAAACATACACCTAATATACTAAAAGGAAAAAATAAATATAAATAACAGCTTGGGCGCCCTTTAGAAGCGAAATTAAACTGAGAAATTACACAATATTTATCTTCGTTTCTGCTATTTTATAATTCTAGAAGCAAATGAGCGCCTAAGTATTTATTAAAACTTATTTTGATCCTTTTTATAATTTANTTTTATTATCCAATTTTATTACATTATTAGCTCTTAAAAATGACTACCACCAGATCCTTACTTATTGTCGAACTCTTCCAAAATACCAGGGCCGATTTTTATTTAATTAAATGCTGCAATTATTCGATTTTTTAAAATTTTCACATTTTCCACTGGAATGAACTAATGACTTCAAACGGCCCCATAGATAATAAACCAGGTGTTTTAAATCCAGAATGGAGCAGATTGTAAGTGGGATCCACTTTAACTAATTCAGCGATCTCCATTATATTATTATGATGTTAAAAAAAAATCTTTTGTGTATTTCATCGTTTTTAATAATAGGAATTGCTATTAAAAGATAAACACACTTTGATTTTTTTTTCTATGAACTTGATTTCGGTTACATTACCTTCACAAATTCCACAAATGGTTCTCTCAAAAAACATTTATCACTTTAATTTTCCGCCATTAATTTTGGGTAATCTATATAGGATAGAAAGAATATTAACCTCTTCGAAAATATTTCGTACATGTGTTTATTATTTTGTATCTCGGAAACAGCGGCTTTCCAAAAAAACACGAAAGAATAAAATATTCTTGGATTAACCCAGGGAATAATCTCTCAAATTTTGTCGTATGTTTATATTTGAGTATGATTTCATTGCAGTTCCCAAGTCTAGCGATCAACCCTATATATCCCAATCGGAAGACATAATAGAACTTGAAGACATTAGAATGAGTCCGATTGCTTCAATACGAAGCAGGTATAATACCCAAGCCAGTTCCCCTACAAGTGGAGGAGGCACTTTGGACTCATCGAAATTTCCTCCAAGTTTTCGCATATCTAGAGGTCCAGGATATCTGAACTACAGGACCACTCCTGGTCTACGATACAGGGGCAACAGAGGTACAGCTTTTAAAAGTTTTCATTCAAATACAGTTACTTAAAATTAATTTGTTATTTCCAACAAAATAAAACGAGACATTTTTGTGGCACTGTGATAGTGTTAACTTGTTATACTCCTGTTTTTGTAAAAAATGTGATTCCTAGTAGTAGTAGTAGTAATATATTTCAACATAAAGTTATTTTACACAATACATACAATTCTTATCAAACTAAGCCTTCATTCATACACAACAATTACAAAAGAAAGTTAACTTAACTTAAATAATAAGAAAAAAAAAGTAATCGAATCTTACTTATCGTATCACATACGTATATACATACACACATACACTGAAAACCCTTTCTTTTTTTAATTAAGTAGAATCAGACCGTCGCCACTCCTGCTTAATATCTCCTTACATGCATCTAAATCTTTACTTTCCTCACATCTTCCTAGTACATGCATCATTGTTTCATCTCCCCTTTCACATATCCTACATATCATTTCTTCCTCTTTCATTCAATATTTACATTTTCTACATTCATTTCCTACTCTAAACCTTGCAAATACATCCACATCCTTCATTATATTCAAATAGTCTGGCAAAAGGTCTCCCTGCCAATGCTCCCATAGCAACAACTTTAGACATTCCACATATCTCGACTTATCAATACTTCTTAGGTCTTCTGCCCTTATCATCTCTTTACATATTATTCTCACCATTTCCTAAACATTTTTCCCCATTCGATCCTATTCATTCAGTTGCTCCTGACTCAAATTTAAATATTCTAATGCCCCATCTCTTTCTTTATCATACCTGGTTTTTATTCCAATATTTAAAATTCTTTTTCTCCAAAATTCTTTTCTTATATCCCCATCCATAAGCTTTTCAAGTTTTATTTCGTATTGTACCATCCTTTTTCTGGTTTCCTCTACCATTTTCCCACATTTTAATTCCCTCCGTACAACATAATCTGGCGTATATCTATCCAAACACAACAACCACTTTATATATTTCTTGTAAACGTTTTCCACCTGTTTTTGTTCCTTCTACCCCCATACTTCCACCCCATAAAGAGCTAAACTTCTGACCGTCGAATCAAACAACCTTTTTCTTCTAATCCAATCGTTTCTGCATAATCTATGCCCTATTCCCCATATGCTTCCTAACAAAGTGTTTACTTTGATTCCTAGTATTTTCAAAATTTATCTTTGACAACCTAATAGGAATATGCATATTTACTTGTATTTTATTAAGTCCTCTCCTTCACAGAGAAATCTTCTTTAATGTCTTTTAGTCTCCAACAACACTCTGTAGTAGTTGTTTTTCTCATTTCAGGAAATGCAGTCCAAAAACCAAAAGTTTTACGAGCAATAAGAAAAGGGGCATCAGCTATCAAAGCATCAATGCCTAAAATAAAAGATGTTAACGTAATCGACAAATATTCTAGGGTGGTATTTCCTGTGGCATTTCTACTGTTTAACGTTGGATACTGGGTATTCTATTTTTTCGAATAGAAACAACAGCTTTAGGTTATAAATTGAAAATATTTGATCTCAACGAATTTTACGAAGTGACGATAAAGAATTGTTCTGTTTGTTGGATAAGTGAAAGATGATGGCAGATTTAGTGGTGCATACCTAATATACACACATAGATATCTTTATGTCCATGAACCTGGCATTAACAAAAGGACTTTTGAAAATGCCGAAATTAGAACTCTTTAGGGGTTAATTGTATCAAAAATTAACCTGTATCAAAAATTATGGTCTTATAATTTTATAAATTAAAATAATTTTTTTTAAATAAACATAGATTATGAGCTACTAAGTTTTGATCTTAGTACCAAATTGGCCCCTATAAAGCCCTTAATTTTCGAAATTCATTTTGATCACTTTATTGTGCCAGCTTCGTGGTCATAAGATTTTTTTTATAGAAAGGCTATATTTCTTGTGTGCTTCTTAAGAAGACGTAGGCACATACAATACATGTACCTATGTTCCTTATTTTGTCCTACAGAATGATGCTATGAGTAGGGCTGCCAAATTTCGAAATCAAAAAGGTACCAAGTCGGGTACCGATACTAAACGTCAAATATTCAGATTTGCAGAAAGTCCCGAAATCGAAATAGTGTCACTTTACAACAAGTTTTCATTGAGTAAAAATAACTAGTTTTACGGAATGTACGTATTTTTATTTCAATTTTGGGAACAAAAAAAAAAACAAAAAGAAAATACCCACAAAATTTAATAAACATATCTATGATCATATTCATTTTAAAAAATAAGAAATATAGTGACGTATTTAATTTTCTGTCTAATTAACACTTCTATTATTAATTATCAATTCACCATCCTATGAGCACATTGTTACTTCTTCGCTTCTTCTTCGCTTTGTATCGCTTCGTTTTCTCTGATGTGTACTACTCCTCTCGATCTCGCGACAACTAGTTATAGAGACTGCACGTTTTCTAGCATTTTTCAGTAAAGCCGTCTAATAACCTGACCTTTTTTGCAAGTATTAAACATTATTGCATACTAAAATAATACCCTGTTATCATCATAAGGACGTTGGTCCTGAGCTTATTTTTGCATCTTCCTAAAACTAGAAAAAAAAAACTTTTGGGTGTATCATTCCCACCAGCCAGTAATGCTGGTGGGCGGGCAGTACCTCCAGACTATGCCGGAAGGTAGGGCGGAAGGCCCTCTTCAGCCTGCTTTCAGGAATCGTGGGAATGAGTGGATGGTGGTTCGGGTGAGAAAGTTGAGACGGACGAAATGAAGACAGAAGAGAGTGAAAGATTATCTGTGGAATATATGACTGCCTCAGCATTTGCCTAAGTGATCCAAGGAAACCACAGAAAAACTTGGACCAAGGCAAACGGACCCGGAATCGAACCGGCGTCCTCCCGAACGCTAAGCAATGGTCTAGACCTCTAGGCCATGCCGCTCTGTCTAAAACTAGAATAACCTACATCCTTAACTATTTGCGAATGGTAATCTAATCCAGGCCTACCTTTACCCCTCCTAACTCTCGTTTCTGCTTCTAATATGTCTCTAACTAGACCTTCATACCTGAGAAGGTGTCCTACCAACCTAGCTCGCCTATTTCTTATTGATATCCATAGAGTCCTCTGTTCTCCTTTTCGCAGCGTCTATCGTCCATGTTTCGTACCCGTACAGCGGCGCGCCCGAAACATACACCTTTAACAATCTTTTTCGAATTTCTAAATTAATCGTTTGCGGGTATAGAAGTGACTTCTTTTTTATTGAAGGCGACTCGACCCTGCGCTATCCTATGCTTTATATCCCTACTACTCCTTCGTCCTGACTTATCTAACTTCCTAGATAGATACCTAAAATCAGCCACTTCTTCTAATTTTTCGTCTCTTATCTTTACATTCGCAGTTTCCCTACTTTTTCTCCCCTTGCATACCAGTATTTTTGTTTTACTTTTATTTATTTTCATACAGTACTGTTTTGTCAATACCGCTTCCATTTTATTTAAACCTATCTCTAACTTCTTCTCGCTAGATGCTAATACTGCTATACCGTCTGCAAATCTAAGCATACTAATCTTTTACCTCTGTATATCTATCCCTACAGTTGTACTGTCTTTAATGATGTTGATCGCGTCTTCGATAAAAGAATCGCCGAATTTTTATGTTGACAGGTTTCTCATTCGGCTGTGATGTATTCATGACGTAATCATTTTCGGGACTTTCGACTTTTCGGGATTATTTCTTAAATCCTACGACCAAATATCCTAGGTATGACACCTACCGTTAAAAGCAATTAAGCAATTTATTAGGATGTAACATTAAGGAATGGTTTTTAGTGTAATTCATAAGAGCCATCGATAAATTACGGCACGGTTTAATTGATTCCAGATAATAGAGAATAGGGAAAACTTTTGTGACATCATATTATTTAAAAAACGAAATAAGTACCTAGAGTTGCATTCATCTATCACAACTACTCAATCAAATAATTGCAAAAACAAAAACTTCTCTTCAAGAAAAAAATAGCACAAACTTTTCTTAATTAAATTATATTTAGGGATTTAAAAGAAAAAAATCCTCCCTCCACCGTATTTACCACAATCTTTCTATGTATTACACCAAAAAAATGAAATGTGTTAGTGGTTCATAAAAACCTTTGTAAGAAACAGAAAAGAATTCTCTAAACTAAATCCTTATTTTGTTAGAAGTTTGAAAAATTATAATTCATAAAACCAGAAAGATGATTTAATTAAATAAAACTTAACGAACTAAAAAATCAGAAAATTCTATCTGAGAAACTAAGGTCAAAAAGCCATGAAAGTTGCGTGATGTAACTTGTGGACGCCTCTTATGGAATTGGAATGAGAATATCAGAATAACAAAAGTAACTTTGTCTGTGTTTTGTAAACATAAAACATTTTATGTTTTCTTTTATAATAACTAAAGTAAAACTAACAGATACTAGAATAAGTAATACGATGATAAATCATGTTAAATGTGTAACTGATTTAATAATGTTGTATTTTGAAATCGATATCTATGTTCTGCTGTTGTGGAAATGAAAAGATTTTATCAGAATTTAATAAAGAAAAAGTTCCAGTATCAGGTCTCTTTACTTATTAACTCCTTCGTCTTGCCTTTTATCCTTTACTCAGGTACATACTCAGGGTGACAAGCGGTTCATACTCTTCTCTATACAGTTTAAACTTATAATAAACTAGATTTTACCCGTGATTTCACTCGCGTTGATGTCTTAAATATGTGTCAAAAATAACCGACGGTCATATAAAACTAATTTTTCTATTCTTCCAAAATAATATTATTGTTTTGGACAAAAAGTATTCTATATCACTTCTTGTACCCCTGACAATATGTGTACAACATTTCAAGATGATCGGTTAAATAGTTAAGGCGTGTAAACGTAACAAACAAACGAACTCACATTTGCATTTATAATATTACTTAAGAAGTAGAATATAAATTAATTAATAAACGAAAGCGTGTTTATTTCAGGATATGACAACTTAGGAATTGTTAACAAACAATTAGAAAAAAAAATACTCATCCATTTAGAATCCTTTTTCATATCAAATTCTTTTTTAAAATGTAGTTGAATTCGTAAAAGTATATATAAAAATATCTAACCGCTTATTTTACAAGATGTCCATATAATTTATTTATAATCAAAAGGATACGACATAACTTAAATGGCTTAAAATGGACCACTTATAAAATTTACATTACATCGAGGTCAATTGTTTTGTAAATAAATAGTTTATAGGTACGCTTCCCGACTAGAATTTTGAGGAGAGTGCAGGTAGGGTTCCTAAGTGGGTAGCCCACTACCCATTGTGGGTCCTATGAGGTTGCCCCCTAGGGCAAGGTGGGGGCATATAACGCCTATTCGCATTCGCACATAATCAGGAATGCCGTATGTGGTCCCCGCGGGGAAAAATTATTGCTACCCCATTAATAATTTTTGGAAAAATGAACTTTATTATTCATGAAAAAATACAAAATTAAATGAAAAATATATTTTACCAATGAGAAACTATTCACCTTTACATATGTAGCAACGGTATAACACATATTATTTCTTTACTTTCGTAACTAATATTAAGAGAAACTATTTTTTTATCAACATTTATAATTGCACAGGTAGAAATATTTTCATTGTTTGCAAAAAGAATAGGTGCATTTTTAAATATTTAGCATCACATGGATACGTATAAAGGGATTTTCTTTTTCGTAGTAGTTTTCCACAAATTTCAATACAATTTATATCTCCGTTTGAAGGAATATATACATATATATCACTTATTTGTAAAATTTGTTTGCTCTTAAGTAATATTGTGTTATTGAGCTCTTTTGTAGTCAATAATACTGTAAACTGCAATCATTTTACTGTTGTTCGACTTGATGCGTCTGTTTTAGTTGTCTTATAATAACAATATCAGGAAATACACTTGTTGGTTCGTTGTAAATGTAAAGGATTTCATTGAAACGACGACATAATTGGGCAAGGAGATTGTTACCATTTTTTATAAGGTTTTTTATTTCACCGAGAGCATTTTCAAACGGATTTACCTCATCGAACCCCCATAAGGTAGATTTAATTGTAAGTTTATACATATGATAGGTTTTCCCCTTAAGACCCATATGAAAACCCATAAGGCAATCCTCATTTTAGTATCACCACTTTTTTAGGTTGGATTTTCATGAGGAATCTACGAGGGGAAATCCCTATATCGGCATGCCCCTTATTAGCCACATGAAAGCCTGTACGCTACATAGGGCATGCCCCCTATAAATTCTAGTCGAGTATGTGTATGAGTTTGAAATCCAGTGATTGAAACTGATCGTATGGTGGATGCGCTGGACATATTAGAGAAACTGATTAATCAGATGTGGTATTATTACTATGATTTAAAACAAATTACAACATACTTATGAGCAGGCATATGAAGGCTTGTAGACATTGAATTTAATAAAATTAATCTTAAGAATTTAAACTTCAAAACAAAAACAAATCGTTTTTAAAAAGGTAGTTTAAACATATCAATCTTTTTTGTAACGAATGTGATCCAATCTACATAGGAATAAGTGGAAGAGAATCAAAAGCTAGAATTACTGAACGCATTTCATCCTTTAATAAAAAACTCATAAAAGAAAAACGAACTTTTCGGAGCATAACCATAATATTTGATTAAATAATTATATAAAAATTTAAAATAGGCAGAAAAAAACTTTAAATATTTGAAAATCCCGAAATTAGAAAGTCTATATAACAACCAATTTTTATTCAGCAACCAAATCGGAACATAATATATTCTGACTCAATAGCGTTCTCGATAATAATTTCCTTGGACAGAAACAATATTAGTTGTAAATATGATTAATGAATTGGTGAATGTATCTGCAATGTGTTGAGTAAATAAAGAACACATCAGTCTCAATTAATTTTTGTATACCTAATACATACCACAACTGTTTTCCTATAGATTTTCTTTTACCTGAATAAGCGAAACAATTGTATTATAATGAAACTATAGAAAACTTCTGAAATTGTTATGTTCTGTAATTATCACCCATATTAATTAACTTTAAATCGATAATTAATAATAAGCAAATCAGAGAGGTAAATCGTACTACCAGAAAAAGAAATAAAATTACGCCTACATCATATTTGGAAAAATTGGGTTCAATTAACCAGAGAATACAAAAAATACCCTATGAAGACAAATATGTACGAAAATTAACCAGAGAATACAAAAAATACCCTATGAAGACAAATATGTACGAAAAAATAAATTGAAAGATAAAATTTTGAAACTACGTTGATGATAGGAGTGGGCTAATTTATTTTAACATAAGATAGGCTTCGGGAAGAAGGACAAGGGAGAAATTGCAAGAAACAATTTGATTGAATTGAACTGAATGGGCCATAAAAAGCTAGTATTTTCGAGTTCGTCCTTAAGAACCAACCGAAGGTATACATAATGGACTGGTCAGTGTTATAATTTGGATGTAAGCCAAACAAGACGTCGTAATAGTTGGCGTGGGTTGATACGCATACGCCGGCGCGAGGCGTCTCTTCTTTGCACCAGTGGGCGCAAATGAACAGAAAAGCTTGTCAAAAGACGGTAGAAAATTTCGCCCAGAGCGATGCATATTGAGAAAAACACCCTTAATATTTCAGTGTAATAAACTGCATATCGCTTTACATTAAATGTTTCAATAGTTTTAGTGAATTTGTTCGGAAAAAATGTGAGTGAATCGTTTCAAAAGCTTATCGCAAGGGGTTGCACTGTTGTGCCACCGCCGCACCCAAACCCCTTCTTGTGCTGTACAAGCACAACAAGGTGACGAACAATCGGTAAACGCAAATAACGTTTTCGAAAATGTTTGCATATAAAAGAAGATAAAAAGTAAAGTGTATGTGATGCGGGGTGGAACAGGATCATCCTATTACTCCTCCGCCCTGCCAACGATCATCAGGAGAGGATGCTACGTTACAGCTTTTTACTTTTTATTTACATGTAAGTTTTGATTAGATATCTGACCTATCGCATTGCATATTTTTTACCAAAACTTATTCTTTGTATCTATAAATTCTCTCATTTTTTTTATAAGTAGTTACTCATTTAAACTCTACTAACAAGTAAAAATAAAAAAATTTTGATTTTTATAAAATAGTTCTTTTGTTAACTTATGCGTACTAGCTTCCGGTCGTAGGTACGTACGTACGAGCTCTACTGAATTTTTTTCAAGAGAAGCAATTAATTAAAGTTAATTATAATTATTTGCTTCACCATTTGTTTCCGTTTATATAAACGACTGATGATAATTAAATAAGCTATTGAAAAGAAGGACGCATTCCAACGCAAAAAGAAATCCTTACATTTGAGCAAGAGCTACCGCCTACAACTGGGGGCGGTATGTATTGATCCGTCATCCACCTAAACATATTGAATGAACCATTCATAATGCTGCCGTGCTTAAAATAAAATTTACTTGCCAATAACACAATCCTATCCCAATCGTGTATCTCAGATAAGTTAAAACTTATATCAGAACATTACGAGATATAAACTTTTTCAAAATTCTGTTTGCGCAGATTATTATGTTAGTTTAAAGTTCTTCATTAAAGCTTTGTTATTCCTGCCAGAGAAAAGTCGTTTTTCGTTAAAATTAATGATTCTAGCTAGGCAATGAATGGTAACCGATTATAAGAACAATAAATATGAATTTATAAAGGTTATTTAAAATAAATATATGGCAGAGTTCTGTTTTTCTAATCATTACATACGAATATAGGAAAAACGCCTTTGAATGACTATTTCGTATCAGCAGCAATTCTAGTTACAAAAACGCTATCTTTTTATATTAAAATAAACAAAGGTTAATACCTTTTTATTATTCATCATCATAAGGTCGTCAGTCCTAAGACTGGTTGGACACGTACCTCCACTCTTTCCTATCCTGAGCTAAACTTCGCATTTCCCTAAAACTAGAACAGCCCACATCCTTAACTATTTGCGAACAGTAATCTAATCTAGGTCTACCTCTACCCCTCCTAACTCCTGTTTCTGCCTCTAATATGTCTCTGACTAGACCTTCATGCCTGAGAAGGTGTCCCACCAACCTATCTCGCCTATTTTTTATTGACTTCCATAGAGTGCTCTGTTTATGGGGATATATTATTCTGTTACAACTGTCCACAAAAATAAATAGCAATAATGTGGGCGTTTTTAAATGCTTCCATGTACGACCTTTTAAGTCACTTAGGTACTCAGTACAAAACTTACACATGTAGGTTTGAAACATAATTTTGACTTGGTTTAACATTTCAAATGAAAACAATGAACTTTAAAGTTCAATCAGTGTAATGTAATCTGTATGTGATTCTATGTATATTTCAATGTTAATTTACATTGAAGAATGCAGCATCTACATATATAGCAAGAAAAAATACGCTGGATCCAGCTGTACTGCTAGATGAGGAATCCAGCAAGTGTAATCCTTTCTAAAAAGCCTCTGATGGACGAACTACCGAAATGAATAAGGTTTCGTTGGATTGTTCGAGTATGAAACCCTAAAAACACATTGTTTTCCACAAGTTTCTAATTATAGCAATTTAAAAATATTTATAGTGGGGGGAGTCATATAAGGCTCCTACCATGTAACAATCGTCTTTTGTGTGCGTCATGGATATTGATCCTAATCAGAAATCCGCCATTTTAATAAATAAATTTTATTGCAAAATACTTTTCCGTATTTTGAACTGCACCTGTATTAAAAACCGATTTTTCCATAAAATGGCTCACCATGTATAGGCCTTTAAAATCATATCTCTAGCGGTCATTTCCTACGAGGAAAGGTTTTTCATCTTCCAGGCACTTTTTATAGGCCATTTAATGACATGGTTTTCACAGAAAAAATGGATTGACCTACTTTTTAAGATACCGAATTTATCTTTTCAGTGATTTGTAAATGTCAGGGTGAATCTGTATTCGCACTAACAACAACGGCATCGCCGCATCATTTCCCGCATCGCGGAGCCGCCCGTCAAATGTACGGGTCAGGACTACAAAGATCTGCTGGAGACCGACCGTTTACCGTCCGTAACATAGGATACCGTAGGATCCCCCCGAGACCTGTCTCTCCGCCAACAGAACCAATTTTTCCTTACACTTTTTTAAAGAGACATCCCATTCCCATCAATATTTTTCCACACATTTATTTTCCTAAGGGCACCATAGCTTCAAGTTCCCGGAACGGAGGAATATTAGGCGTTGGGAAGGGTAGATCGAATCACGACATTCAACCTGAGGGCATCGATGAGGATGATGTAAGAAATCACGAAAGGTACGAAGAAGAATGCACGTGTGGACCCGGACAAATACCCTGTCCAGGACGAACTTGCTTCTGTATAACTAAACATCAAAGGTAGATACAATATGCTTTAGATAGGTGCATATTATTACGTCATTAAGGTTAAATTTCTTTGTTTGAACAAATAAGAGTAATCTTATGCAACAGATAGATTTAAGTATATATATTATATATATATATACATATGGGTAATTCTACGCATGAAGGAAGAAAATAAGGTGAATAACGGAATCACATTTTTTTATATCTAAGCATTGGCAGATAGATTTTTTTCAAGTTTAGGACATTTTTCACACTCTCTGAAAGTGGCCAGTCAAAAAATTAAAAATTATGAATTTTATGGCCATTAAAAAGAGATATATCCAGGAAACTAAAAAAATTAATTTAAAACTAACATTAACACAGAAGAATTTCTCTAATCAATTCTTATTACTCAATCTAG
>NW_020439104.1:105400-107843 GCF_000699045.2 Agrilus planipennis
TTCAATTAATTACTGTGAAGAACAATAGCTTGATCGAAATATATATTTCTCGAATTTTAAAGTGTTTTGATCTGATAGTAAAACGGTAGAAAATTTGAAAGACAAAATTTAATAGAATATCCTTTGAATAAAATATAAGAAAAATATTGATCACTTACACACTGAAATAATACTAATACGAAAATCACTACTGCAGTGTAAAATTGTTTTTACATACTCGGAAACAATACTTATTCAGTGTAGTAGCTTTTACTTTCTCAAAGTGATATGCCAGGAGACTGAGAATTTTACATTTTGAATGCAACTTTTTGCAATAAATATGAGTTAAATCAGGGTTATTTTCAGGATCGTACTAGACACAGTTATGGTTTACAATTTTCATTTGGAAAAAACTAATTTTTTTAAATTTTAATATACGAAATAAGCTGTGCCGTCTAAAATTCCTTCGTTCGTAGAACTACCCTTATATTAAATACATAAAAATCATTCATTTTAATATTATTTTATTCAATATCAATGCAATGATTTAAGAAATTTGCTTGAATAGTCAAATATTTTTTTTAATACTATGTATATAAGAGACACTTTTGATATTAATAGTGGTTAATATATCAAATATTAAATGTGGAAATTCATTTTCCATTTGAACCAACCATAAATTACCTCAAGTTAATGAGGAAAAAATTGTTGCTGTTGTTACACCCTCGCCGGGAATCGAAGCAATGCTCTGACTACTAAGCTACGAGAGATGACATTGGTGAGTAAAGCCAAAGGTGTCGAGTTCGATTCCCGGCGAGGTATTGACAACAACAACAACTTTTTCCTCATTAACTTGAGGTAATTTGTAGTTGATTCAAATGGAACATGAATTTCAACATTTAATATTTGATTCTTATTTTTATTAATTTAAAACGGAATAATGGGCCAAAACGTCAGTTTTACCTATATTTTACATACTATTTTTAGGGGATTTACCAATCACCTAAAATTATAAGTAAAAGTCTACGTAACATGATTAAAATACAACTACTAAAAAAGTAAATTAACTTCTGGAATAATTTTATTTCTAACTTAGGGTTTAATAAAATGCAATGTAAAAGCACATAATAAGTTGATACGAAAGATTATTAATTTAGATGTGATGGCATACCTGATTGCGAGGGCGAGGAGGATGAATTACAGTGTGAAGAAGAAGAGAAAAAGTGCGAAGATTTAAAGAATCACGTAAAATGCCCGCAATCTGGAAAATGCATCTCAAAAGATTGGCTTTGTGACGGTGATGATGACTGTGGTGATTTTTCTGATGAAACACACTGTGGTAAGCATCGCACTGTATTTGGCAGTATTGATGAATATTACAAAATTTCTCAAAAAACTGGAACGGCAACGTTTTTGAATTTTTATTTGTTTGAAATAATTTCATAAGAAATAAATGAATTAAATTCTGAGGCGATTTAAATTTTAATAATTTATTTGTAACTTTTAATATGTTGGATTGGTTTTTGGCTTTTAGGAGGGGTAGTTAACTGCACCGACGACCAATTCGAATGCACTAATGGCCTATGTATACCCTTTACTTGGGTTTGTGATAACGACAATGACTGTAAAGACTTTTCCGACGAAATTGGCTGTAACAAAACTGAGTAAGATTTTCTTTTGTTCTACAAAATATATATTTAAATAAATTAAAAGAGACTCACTCTAATTTATCAGTCAATACTGGGGCAACAAATATTTCGCCCACTTTATAATCAGGATATCGCGTTGATAATGTCCACATTAGAAATGGGCGAAAAACTGCAGTCCGCAGTTTATAATTTTAGTGGTAATTAAGACGAGCCTCTGTTAGTTTATTTATTCCTTTATCACGTGTCAATTTTCTACTTTAAATAAATTTTTATTTATCTACCATCGACTTTACTGAAAAGGCAAAAAAAAATGCATTTGATGTTTTTAATTCCGGGTTGTTGTCCTTTTTTTAATAATTTGTTTCCTATTTGCATTCAACAAACAATATCATTTTTTATACCCTAAACTTCTTTGTAATATTTGGGGATTAAGTATATGACATCACCCCAATTAGGCACCATTAACGTTGTTCACAGCTAGGGTTGCCACCTTTTCAGGATTTACATAAAGTATTTCTCAACTAAAAGGTTAAAAAAAGTACTCGGCATAAAAATAAAGTACTTAATTTTTTGTTTTTAAAAACATATTTTTTGTTACACATAGCAGCCAGTAACAAATTGCTGTCCCTGTTAAATACATTAGTAGCCTCTAAAGATGGCAAACAAAGATTTAAGTAAACTAAAAGTTCATTTTTAATTAGTTTTAATGAAGCTTTATTCCTGTCGTCCCGCCACTTTGCGTTCATAACAGAGAATACTCTTTCTGTAAATGCTGAAGTGGCCGGAACGGACAGCAAAAGTGACACTACTTTGAA